>NC_088363.1:61049658-61054658 GCF_034508935.2 Berghia stephanieae | reverse complement strand
ATTAAATAAACATGTAAAAAATAAACAAATATCTATTCTTAACAACCATCTCTTGTAAATAGTTGCATTACTTTACTCAAAGGCCCAAAAATAATACACAGCAATACTTTACAGGACCATTTCACTGTTGAGGCGACCACAACTAACAACAAATAGCAGATGATTGGCGTTATTGGACCAAATTGATCCTGATACCCAAATTGGTGTACTTGTGTTTTTGCACTGCCCTGACAAATCGCTTTATTTTAATTTTGGCCAAAAAAGCAATTACTTCAAGTATCATTTAATGAAAATGACCCTGTGCCTGTCAATCGATCTTAAACGAGATACCTCTCCTTATAAAACATCGGTGACTTAGAACTGTTTGACGAGCTCAGGGTAATTTTAATCGAACTAAAACTAAACGTTTTCTGGTCAAATTATTAAAAAAGTGTTTAGTCGGAGTACGGCAATATTATTTGGAAATCTTGCCTGGAAATCGATTGAGGATTTGGCAAAGAAACATAGGGAAAGAGACTGACTGGAGAGGGAGAATATTTTTGAGGTAATATCAATGCGGAGTTAGTGCATACAATACTACTACTACCACTACTACTACTACTACTACTACTACTACTACTACTACTACTACTACTACTACTACTACTACTACTACTACTACTACTACTGATAATGATAATAATAATAATAATAATAATAATAATAATAATAATAATAATAATAATAATAATAATAATAATAATAATAATAATATAATAATAATAAAAATAAAGAAGAAAAGAAGAAGAAGAAGAAGAAGAAGAAGAAGAAGAAGAAAGAAGAAGAAGAAGAAGAAGAAGAAGAAGAAGAAGAAGAAGAAGAATGATGATGATGATGATGATAATGATGATGATGATAAAATAATAATAATAATAATAATAATAATAATAATAATAATAATAAATAATAATAATATAATAATAATAATAATAATAATAATAATAATAATAATAAATAATAATAATAATAATAATAATAATAATAATAATAATAATAATAATAATTGCAACAATAAGAATAAAAGAGTAATAATGAAATAAGGATAAAACATTTATATGTTGTCTGCTATGGATTCAATTAAAAAATCAATTCAAAGGTGTTCTTTAATGTCGGATTGGACTGAATATTACCCAGAGAGCATAAGAGTAATAGCAGAGTAAACAATAACAATGAATGAATAAATATAAGATCTTAACACTCTTTCTCCGACATTTATACTAATTAAAATATAAACATACCAAATCAAAACATCAATCCTGATAAAGACACGGGATAACATTTACTGATGGGCTCCAGCATTTTTTTCTTCTTATTTTTTTGACACACTTTAAAAATTTATAAGTGGTGAGAAATTTTAATCGCGAGAAATAAGTTAAGCCCTCTAAAGTTTATAAAGATATTAAACACATTTATATATATATATATATATATATATATATATATATATATATATATATATATATATATATATATATATATATATAATGAATACACACAAATAAATCAACACGATGTAAAAAAAAGCAAATAGAATAATGCAACATGTCTGGCCCAAGTTGAGTCTGAGCAACGAACATGCCCCTCGTAATAATAATAGCAAGGGAGACAATCAGCCTCCCTCTCTCGGCCAAAAAATCGTCTCATTTTTTCAACTGATTCGGTGGCCGTCCTGGTATGTTTAAAAAAAAAAAAGAAAAAAAATTAAAATAAAATTGAAGTCATCTAAATGACGACAAAAAGAAGACATTAAATTCTTAAACAATCTCATTGTAAGCCTTACTTAAACTCACAACATTACAGTGGAAGCAATGACTCTAAAAGATAACTGCTGGCTAAGCTTATTTTAATTTGGTTTTCGGTTCAGAAAATATATTTTTCCCCTCTGGATTTGAATGGAAGGAGAGGGGGAGGGGGGGGGGGTGGGAGAAGGACAGAACAAAAAGGGAAACTCTTGTGTTGACAAGGTGTATATTGAAGAAACAAATTGGCAAACATTTGGAATAGACTAAAAGAAAACAAAACTGAAACCAAAACAAACTTAAATATACCAATTCCTGAGTTAATCCTGCTATACAGATGTGTCTTAAGGGTCTGATCAAATCAGAATCCAACTTAAAGCGGCTATCTTAAACAATAATTAAAAAGGGATATTGGTGTGTAAAAATCTCAAATAAAAATTGGTATTAAAATAATTTACATAAATCCCATTGTCGTTTCAATCATGAATATCATATGGGAATAAATCAATATAAATAAATCACTTCGTCATGCTCAGTAACCTTTGATTTATGTTCGCCTAGTCAAAAGGAACCAAATGTCCAGTTCATAAAATACAAAAACCTTACTGGGCGTTCTTTTTTTTCGTGCCAACAACACGAACAATCATCCACAATTAAAAGCAAAACTCCGCTTAAATAAATTATAGAAATTGTCCTTCAACAAAACGCCTCAAATCTAGAAAACCATTCTACACCGCGTATTATGACGCTCGGAGAGACTCAAGACAGCTTGGAGAGGTGTGTCAACTAAGACCCAAAGGCGATGAATTTAAGGAAGAGCCAGCCAATCTACCGACTCCAGGCTTCAGAACCCTGAAGAGAAAAAACAATGACCCACCGGCCATAGAATAAGGTCAAGATAGGATAGAACAGCCTCGTACTTACTTAGATGGGGCTGCAAAACATTAAACAACGAACAATAATATTATCTTGATCTGTCTAGCACATCATTGCCGGGAGGCTATGAAATGATCAATGTGTCCAACAAAGAATGGATATAATGGACAGACAATGCTAAGTAAAGATATGAAGAAACCAAACAACAATAACACAATATTGACTATTTATATAGCTTTACTGGTGTGTTTTGTTTTAAGCAAGGAATAGCAATATACTCGTAGGTATCAAAACCAGATAAATGTCTAAGATATAATATGAAACTAAAATCAAAAGTTCGCTGACACCAATCCAAGTAATAATAAAAGAAAGAAAATTTAAGCTACACAATAAAACCCCACAAAAACAAAACTAAACAAAACAAAACGGGGTGTTTGTAATAAAACCCAACCCGTATTTCGGTCGTGTCTTGATGTTGCCCCCCTTGAATCAAGCAGCAGTATTTGATGAGGCGATCAATTATGATAATGCCTTTCTCTGTGTTCTCGGCGTAATGCCCGTGTGACATGTAGCTAAATTATTGAATATATCGCTGCGGGCTAATTGGGTGCTGTGGTAATAAAGATTCCCCGGGGGTCCATTAAAGGTGGAAAGATGAAAATGAAATATGGCTTGGACAAATTGGACATATATAGCACTATCCCTAGCAATGCCAGTATCGATGTTAAGTGTAACTCTCTTCATTATGAAGGCCTGAAATATGCCGAATGTTTCGATATTATTTTTTAAACGTTTATATAATTTTCTCAACAATGAGAAGGTAATTACCACGCATGCGTTGGCGGACAGGGCTCAACGTATAATTAAGGAAAGTATTCATCACATCACATTCGATGGAGATCATTTACTTCAGTACTTATCGATAAATCCTTTCCATCTTACCCATCTCAGTCCTATCTTTTCATTCACTTTTCATGGGTATCCTTGCCAATATTGCATCCATTACTTTTGTACCCTCCATGTAATTCTGGACCATCTCTCAATCTACGTTTATACAACTAATGACGCTACAAGAGAGTAAACGGAACAAATTCACATATCTTATCATGTTTTATCATCAAGAATTAAAAATAAATAAAATTATGAGGAATGTTGATATCAGCCCCATTGCCAGCATTGAGAATTCAACCAAAGGTCGCATATCTAATATCCCACTAATGCCGCCGATGTGCTTGCCGTTCTAGTCACGAGCGCAAGGAATATGTGTGCTCTGTTGAGCAATTATTGTAAACCCTGTGCTAGTATCATACTACCTTACTAAGGTGCGATATGGCCGTGTAGAGAAGGCATTACAAGATCACCCGGAACATGTGCAGAGTTCGAGCCCGCTGTCAGAATCTCACTTTTATCTTTCCTCGGTCAATACATTTATCCCATGTTGCTCATTTTGCGGCACTACACAGGGTCAGATGCCTGGATTATATTGGTATTCTATCGGAGTAAACTACAAAATCCCCCCCCCCCCCACACACACACAATATTTAAAAATATCACCCCAAGTATCACCGGATGGCGAAATTAAAATAGGAATTTCAATTGTTTAAAATTGAGTCAGTAAGTTATGGCGCGTGACCAATCGTTCTTCATAGAATGTCTTCGTGACGCTGTAATGTCGAAATCAAGGCCGTTAGGATATCATCGAAGCAATTAAGGTCATATTGATTACATAAAACAACTGTGGTCGATCTCACGCTGCAAAAGGCCCACATTCGGCATCCATATAGACCACAATATTGGTAGTCGTTGTTGCCCGCTACAAATTAGACATCCGTTGTTGACACTATCCACCGCATTTTCCATACCAGAGCTAGGTCCAATTCTGGTCAATAACAGTCGCTATTGTTGGTCATGGTAGGTATATTAAGTGAAAACCTATTTGTTTAACTTTAATAAGCAAGAACAATTTAAGTTGAGCTATCTACAGCTTGCTTAATATCACTAATAAATAAGCAACGAAGAGACAAAAAGAGACCGCACACCATAATACATATATATATATATAATATATATATATATATATATATATATATATATATATATATATTATATATATAATATATATATATATTATATATAACTTAAACTTGAGCTTTTTTATAGCGCAATATACACTAAACGTGCTCAAAGCGCTTTGCAATATGTCCAACAGCAACACGTAACATGTAGAATGAGACATGCCTATTAGGCGATATTACACTTTATTCCACATAGACAACGTTTTAAAGGCCAGGTAATCATTTTATACCTGAGAACGGTCAGAGAATATGTGAGTAATACAAAAAAAAA
>NC_088363.1:61017158-61047158 GCF_034508935.2 Berghia stephanieae | reverse complement strand
ATTTCCATGACAAAGATTATTAGACCAAAGAGACTTTAAACAGGCCAACAATATATCCATGATTTTTTAAAGAGACAATAACTTGGGTCGACACACACACACACACACACACACACACACATATATATATATATATATATATATATATATATATATATATATATATATATATATATATATATATATATATATACATAAATACATTTGTGAATCAAGACATGTTCAAAGGAGTAGGTAGAAGGAAGACCTGTAATGAGATTTCATTGGACGGGTTTCATCAGACCAGACGGGTATGGCTTGAGCCAGACAACTCGCCAATGGGACAAAATCCTAATTACGATATTCCCGTTCATCCCTAGCGTCATTAGAAAGTTAACGACTACGTTCCCCAAACCAAAACGAACGACCGACGACGAGGAAGAAAACATTGATCCGTCCACATACGACGTCCGGTGCGCGACTTAAAACGATCGACCAGGAAGAAAACCAGTATCTGTCCAACGACGAAGAAAGATCCTGGTTTTCTTCCTCGTCGTTGGTCTATCGTATACGTTTGGAGAACGTAATCGTTAACTAACCATTTACCTTCCCCTGCTGACTGTGGATGTAATCGGCTTCGCAGTCAATTCAAAGAGACATCATTTTAATTTGGATCAGGAGTCACATTGTACATAATAGGATGCATCGCCGAAACAGCTAGGGCTGGCGTAGCTTTTGAATCGATTTTTGGAGATGAAATATTATGCGACCTGTCATCATATATATTGGTATTGCGTCTGATGAACAAGATGTCAACGTTGATTTGACCAGAAATATCAAATTCTAAAGTTAAGCTTTTATATAAAGTTGAACTTTGATATAGAGCAATATCCACTAAACGTGCTCAAAGCGCTTTACAAAGGGTCCCTGACCAACAGCAACACGTAACATAAAGAACGAGACATGATGTTAGGCGACAATACAATTCTTTTTACGACAGCAACAACGCTGTTAACGGTCAGATACTCATTTTACACCCAAGTACGGTGAGAAAATGTGAGTAAAGAGTATTTTCCAAGGACTATGTGCCGAGCAAGGCTCAAACCTAGGACATTCCGATCCGAAAGCGAGTGCCATACCATATAGTTACATGAAGAAATCAAACGTAATATTAATATCACCATTATCATACTCATCATCATCATCATCATCATCACATCATCATCATCATCATCATCATCATCATCATCATCATCATCATCATCATCATCATAATCTTTATTATTATTTTCATCATCATCATCATCATCATCATAACTTATATATTTCATCACATCATCATCATCATCATCATCATCATCATCATCATCACATCATCATCATCATCATCATATCATTCATTCATCATTATATTATTATTATTATTATTATTATTATTATTATTATTATTATATTATTATTATATTATTATTATTATTATTATTATTATTATTATTATTATTATTATTATTATATTATCATCATCATTATTATTATTATTATTATTATTATTATTATTATTATTATTATTATTATTATTATTGTGCGTAGGCGCATCCGAGTGCGTGTATGTTTTTGTTAAAACCAATTAAGCATGCGCTTTAATATAAATTAGCGAAGACATCAATGAGCAAATATTTTTGACCAATTATCCGGTGTTGTTTATTGAGTGTGTGTTTTAAAAATCTTTCATCTCCAAAATAAACGATAATAAAGTGGCGGGTGGGCTATAAATTAATGATTGGAATAATTCCGTCCTTATCTATTGAACTAATAAAATAAAGCGTTTTACGACTATCGCGATCGATATCCAATGCATATTAACTTAATAAATAAATTTATAATTGTATATGGCTAAATGGCGGCATGGGTCGTCCTGGTTGCTTGTTGAATTTGTTAATGCTAAAAAGAGTGTGAACGATGATTTTAATTAATCTAGGCTTTCAGAGAAACTAGGCCCATGGACCCGAAGTTTATCCCGGTTTCTATAACGTGAAACGGACAATATGAACTGCTTGCCACCCTTTTGATAGTCTAGCGCAAAGCACTTTCCGCAAGATCTAACTAATAGACCCAACTACTCAATCACTACTGGGTGGACTGAGGGGTTAAAAAATACAATCTCTACTTCATCAGGGATTGATCTCGGACCCTTTGTGCGTGTAAAGCGAGTGCTCTACCAACTGAGCTATCAGAACCTCCCTTTTTTGGTATTTAATCTTGTTTTAAAAACTACAGTTGGTTTGCGAAGCATTAAAACGAAACATTGTTCAAATAATCCGAGACACAATAAACCAATCAAAATGAAAGTTTCACGTAACATGCATGGCATAGTAGTAGTAGGGGGAATTAGGCTAAAACCGTGCAAATTCGGGTTGAAAGCATGAAAATTTGCGTACAGGTTGCTAAGACCCATAGAAAAAACATCTGATATAGAACCACTCTGGCAATCAATCATAACGTATCGGTTTAAGGCCTTAGATTTTACCTATTACAGCTATATTAAACAAGGGAAATAACTGCGTAAAAATATATATTTTCTTCATATTCATTGTATTATGGAAAATTAGGCTAAAACCGTGCACATTGGGATTGAAATCCTGAAAATTGGCATATAGGTAGCTATGACCCGTATAAATAACACCTGATATAGAACCACTCTGGCAATTTATCATAACAGTGCGTTTTTAGCACTTTTATTTTTTCCTATATAGCATTACTTATCCGAAGAAATAACAACGACAATGCAATGTGCGTTCTAAAACTTTAAATACACCGGTAACCATTTACGGAAGCTAACTGATGGTTATTTCATGTTGTAACTAGTAGATAAAGCGGGAGAGGGGGGAGAGGGAGTGAGCGGGAGAGACGGAGAGAGAGAGAGGGAGGGAGGGAGAGAGAGAGAGAGAGAGAGAGAGAGAGAGAGAGAGAGAGAGAGAGAGAGAGAGAGAGAGAGAGAGAGAGAGAGAGAGAGAATTTTACTCATTACTGTACTAACCTAACTAGTAGATAAAATAGGGAGAGGGGGGAGAGGGAGTGAGCGGGAGAGAGGAAGAGAAAGAGGAAGAGAGAGAGAGAGAGAGAGAGAGAGAGAGAGAGAGAGAGAGAGAGAGAGAGAGAGAGAATTTTACTCATTACTGTACTGACCTAACACCCCCCCCCCCCCACACACACACACACACACCCCGCATCTACACAAGTCCGTGCAAGGCAAACGGACCTTAAACACTTGCATCAGTAGGTGCCGATACATTCTCTCTTACATGAACATTTGATGAGTTTTTGGGACACTTGACAATTCTGGAAATAAGCTCCACAGTGGTTCATGTCGATCGTCACATTTGTTGCAGGGTTCTCTTCTATAAAAGATATAATGTTAGCAAAATTCTCGACTGCTTTCAAGAACTGTGACATCATGATTATCATCAGCAGTCACATCTTTTAAAGCTTGTTTTTTTTTAAAGTATCGTACATGAAAAATTTTATGGTATAGGGCGGGAGTGTTCCTCCTGAGCGACTAAATCTGAAATCATGCATTCCTTTATTAGGCATATGCAATATTCTTTCATTACTCACTCTCTCTCTCTCTCTCTCTCTCTCTCTCTCTCTCTCTCTCTCTCTCTCTCTCTCTCTCTCTCTCTTTTCTTTCGTTCTTTCTGTTAAAGACCCATCATCAGCAGGCAAAATGTGTGCAGTGCCTTACATAAGGACACAACAATACAAATAGAACATTCTCCCATTGTCCCTTTGCGATAAATAACGTAAAGTAAATAACTTGCCACAATACAGCATCATAGTGGTTGATGATGATGATAATGATGATAATTATAGCAAGTACTCAAGTACTCAAGTAAAATGATTATAGCAGTATTTTTGGAAAGAAAAGAAAACAGGAGGAGGGGAGAAGTAGCACTGTCCTTTGTCAACACCGGTTATCGGCATTTACTGAGCTGTGTTCTGCTAGTCTGTTTTGTCTACCCCTCTGCTCGTCTTCCCGTCTGCCCGTCCGTTTTAGACCAATTGATTATACTTATTAAATCAGATGCAGAAAAAATCTCATATTATAGAATATTGCTCGCTAGACGTGAAATTGAATAATATTTACGATTAAATAATTTGTATGGTTCGTGAATCGAAAGTAAAGGGAAAGGAAAACATCCGCTTCGACGCTAAAAATAGTCACCAATGGGAATCCAAAGAATGACGTAAAACAACCTTTGGTTGGCTTGCCTTGAATGTTTACACAATAAAAATGAAAGAAATTATTGTCGTCTATTTCAAAATTTTCTCATCTTAAAAACCTTGTATCTCAACCAATACTGATCTCTCAGAGTGGTTCTATATCATAAATTATAGGGTTTTTCATATTCTACAACATATGTAATTTTCATGCTTTCAACCCTGTTTGCACAATTCAAGGGTTTTTTGGACCTAATTCCCCCTACTAGTAGGAGGAGAAAAAGGTCACTTCGAAAACTAATAATTCAATGGCATTTCCGGCTACATTACTAGGTGACTCTGAGCATTTTCCATTATCATTCCTGACGTCATTATTAATTGATGATTCGTCTACTATATGAAAGTTTGCTCAAAACTACGTAGTATGATAACGAACCCTTACAGACACCAAACACACACACTCTCTCTCTCTCTCTCTCTCTCTCTCTCTCTCTCTCTCTCTCTCTCTCTCTCTTCCAAAGTCTCCTTTTTCTCCTGCCTTTTTCCTCTTTCAGTCCTTTATTTAGCCCAATTTATGTATCAATTCTACGTTTCTCTCAACCTACAACTCACTTTCATTTTCTGTTTCTCTCTTCTTTCTGTTCTTCTTCCTTTATTTTGCCCAATTTCTCTATAAATTCCACCGACTTTCGTTATTTTACGTTTCTCTCAAGCTACACCGCTCTTTCATTCTCTGTTTTTCCTCTTTAATACACTCCTCAAAACCTTCATTTACAAATAACTCTATCTGCATAAAATATAATCTCTCCTCAGGCAAATTTTATTTTGTATAACCCAATACAAAAGACCATTCTACTTCGTTTAAATTTGTTCTAATGCGCTTATTCACAATTTTTTATTCTTTTTGTATAATCATCTGATATTTTTTCTCCCCATTATACTTACAAAATAACCAACAATAAAATGGACAGGCTATAGATTAATGACTGCCGATCCACCCTTCCCAATTGATCTAATTAACAATGCATTTTATAGATTGATCACGATCAATGCCCAATGCATGTTAACATTAATGAACAAATATATAATATCGGCAGGCTAAATGGCAACACGATTCGTCATGCCTTTTTGTTTTATATTAAAAACTGTGAACGACGATTACTTAAAAAAAAATATATTTGGTTTTTATTTTAAAGCATTCAACAGAAACGAAATAAATTAGAGAGCAGGCACTGGTGTAAGATAAAAATCTGAAACGGTGAGTTTGAAACAGCGCCAATCAAAGTAGAAAGAAAAAAAAATCAATAAAACATATCATCCAAAGCAGTCACCCTGCCTCCAGTATCGAAGAACGCTGATTTAAGATTATTATTTTTTAATTTTATAAAATTATTTTTTTTATGGGGGGGGGGGGGGGGGGAGGGGGGGGGGGATTTTTTGGGTATTTATTCTTTAAGCGTTGTCTTGCTGGCACTGTTTAAACACACCTTTTGAGATTTTTAATCAACCAAAAAAAAAAAGGTTCAAATAATCTGAGACAATATAAACCAATCAAAATGAAAGTCTCACGTAACATACATGGCATCGTGGGGAAACCAAAATACATTACTACGTGACTCTGGGCATTTCCAATATCATTCCTGACGTCATTATTAATTGATTTGTCATCTACGTCAAATTTAATTCTAAACTAGGTAATCTGATAATGAACACTTACCGTCACCCAACTCTCTCTCTCTCTCTCTCTCTCTCTCTCTCTCTCTCTCTCTCTTCTCTCTCTCCTCTCTCTCTCTCTCTCTCTCTCTCTCTCTTCATCTTCTTTTCATCTATCTATCTATCTATCTATCTACATCTATCTATCTATCTATCTATCTATCTATCTATCTATCTATCTATCTATCTATCTATCTATCTATCTATCTATCTATCTATCTATCTATCTATCTATCTATCTATCTATCTATCTATCTATCTATCTATCTATCTATCTATCTATCTATCTATCTATCTATCTATCTATCTATCTATCTATCTATCTATCTATCTATCTATCTATCTATCTATCTATCTATCTATCTATCTATCTATCTATCTATCTATCTATCTATCTATCTATCATCTATCTATCTATCTATCTATCTATCTCTATCTATCTATCTATCTATCTATCTCTATCTATCTATATCTATCTATCTATTCTATCTATCTCTCTCTCTACTATATATATATGAGTGTTGGTTGGTACTCGTAGGTACGAAAGTGCTCGATAATGATGGTTAGAGCTAATATAGAATACAAATTGTCACTCACATATTTTTGTGGCCGAGACGTTCGTTTCTTCGCGGCTTATTCCACGTCCTCAGTCGGCGTAATCCTTAATAATGTCCGAAGATAAAATTCTTACTCCATACGATCGGCCACAAAAAACGTGAGTGACAATTTGTATTATATATTATATATATATATATATATATATATATATATATATATATATATAATAATGCAAATTTTCACTCACATTTTATTGGCCGAGACGACTCGTTTCTGTGTTTTTTACACTTCTTCAGTCGGCGTAATCCATTGTAATGTCCGTAAAAAGTTCTTACTCCAAACTAAAGTTGTTTCGTTGTGTATTGGTGATTAGTGTTGATGTGTATTGTGATGTGCTCTCATGTTTATATTATGAGTGTGTGTGTGTGTGTGTGTATGTGTGTGTATGCGTGTAGGTGTGTTGTGTGTACATGTGTGTGTGATATTGTAGTGGAATGTGGTTGCGGCGGAAGGGGGGGAGGCGCGGGGGGGGGGGGGGGGGGGGGAGAGAGGGGGGGAGGGGGTATAATGGGGTCGGGTGGGGGGAAGGGGGGGGGGAGGGGGGAAAGGGGAGGGGGGGAGAGGGTTATTTGGCCTTTTGCGTTTTGAGCTTGAATTTGTTAGAGTGTCTGCACATTGTCAAGCATTTTCGTACCTACAAGTACCCACCAACACTCATATATATATATATATATATATATATATATATATATATATATATATATATATATATATATATATATATATATTCCTAAGTCACTTTTTCTCCTCAACCTTCTCCCAGTCCTTCTTCCTTTATTTTCCAAATTCGTCTATCAATTCTACCGACCTCCGTTATTTTAAATCTCTCAACCTACATCATTCTTTCACTTTGTCTTTCCTCTTTAATACGCCCAACCATTCTTTACTCTAAACCATCAATCTACCTTTCATGTCTCTTCGAAGGCAACTTGTATTTTGTATCATACAAAATAACTTTTTACTAAGTTTAAATTTGATATTTATTCTAAAGCATTTATTGACATATGTTTGCATAATACCCCCCCCCCCCCTTGCCATTATACTTACAAAATGACATAGAGCAAAGTAGGCGGGCTATGTAGAATAATCTAACCAGTAAAATTCAATAGATCGATGTGGTTATGAAAGACATATTGTCTAGTAAGAAAATATGGACATTAATATGGAAACTTGCAAGCCAGTTTAACATTTCTTTTTAAAAATCGAACTGACAAGAAATAATCATGCATATCTTATTGGATCCATTTCTCTTGATGGCATGTGAATAGGAAGGTATAGTTTATGTCCTCGACGCCATGATTTACAACAAATTCTTACCAAGGTGATCAGGAGAGAAAAAAAAAGGGGGGGGGGTACTGACCATTGCTATCTTAAGTGCTTGCCTGTTACCCGATACAATCAAACCCAACAGGTCCTGAGCCACACTCACAAATACTTTTAACACAGGCGATTGAAAAAAAAAAGTGCATGGCGCTGTCAGGTGGCGTAATGCATTCCCGTCATCGATGTGTCAAAATATTGTGATAAATACTCCCAAAATGTGGGACCGATTGCTTCGGCTGACTGGCAAGTATTGATGGCTGACTCGTCTTGCCAGTAAACGGGTGAAAATTTGCCTTTTTTTTTTAATTGTAAAATTTATGCAAATTTGTTAATCATATCGGTGAAACGGCGATTTGAAAAATTAATTCTAAAAAAATAAATTCAACAACAAAACCAACATGACAATGCACTTATTTCCATTCCGAATAGCTTTTAAAAAATGCAAGTATTTGGAATTTGGCATTAAAAAAGCTAAATTGGTCACCCTGATCCCTTCTCCTACTTTTGATTTCCGCAATTTTCTAATTATTCCCATATTCTGTTTATAAGAGAAGCTACGAACTTGCATCAGGAGGTCAAATGTGAATTTTAAAAAATTGAGTTGAGCAATAAAACATTATTAGATGAGTTAGAACTTAAATCGAATTTGTAGTTAAACACATACACACATACACAATGTTATATATTATATTCTTTGTGTATCAAATAATATGTGAAGACATGAACCTTTGAAGTACAAATTTCCAAAATGGCATATAATCCTGGTGATTCTAAATGTCGAAGGTCGTATCGTTCCCACGAAAGAATATTTTTTTTAAAAAAAGCAATCATTGTCTAATTAGAATCGTACTCAGTAAACTGTTCAACATATAAAAGGATCATAATATACAATGAAACAGGCAAAATCCTCAGTCCATCCGACATGCAGTAAATGTTTTTGATTGATAGAAAAACAATCTTTATTTATAAAAATTGATTAAAATTTTTACATCAAAAATAAAAATTAAAAAAACCAAAAATAAAACAAAAACAAAAACAAAAACAAACAAACAAACAACAAATCAAACTAAAAAAAAAACAACAACAAAAACACAAAAAAACCCCAAAAAACACTTTACGATGCAGGCAACCGACTATTCAAATAAACGGAGTCAATGCTCAACAGTAAAAATGAAATTTTCATGTACGATACATGGCACGGTCGGTGGCAACGAAAAAGTCGCCACGAAAACATAATACTTCAAAATTTCCGGGTACATGATATTGCTTGCACTCAGAGGATGCTCATAACAATGTAACTGTTTGTTGACGTAATGTTATGGCCTTTGACTTTTTAAAACCCGAATTGAGATGTCATATGTTTTTTCTATATTATGTCTGACCCTCTAAAATTACTTTTGGAGAAAAAAAAACAGAGAAGAAAAACATTTACACAAACAAACAAAAAATAAATAGATAAAAACAAACAACCCCCCCCCCCCCAATAAAAACATATAAAACAAACCAAAATAAAGACAAATAAAAAAAACAAAAAAACAAAAACAAACAAACAAAAAAAAATAAAAATAAAAAATAAATAAAGAAATAAGAAATCCACTTTCACCTACGTGATCTCAGGAGGACTAATAATGAATAGGCTACATCACCACAGTTATTACCAATACTGTCATCAAATCTACCCCAACATTGTCCCAATTCAAACGTCACCAATCACACACACACACACACACACACACACACACACACACGCACACACATATACTAAATCTTGTTAGTTGTATCCTTCTGATCGTGTCCGTCTCTCTATATCTCCAAGACCTTATCTCCTCTAGACCATTATCATCTGTCCCTATCTTCCAAACACATTACACAATTATCTCCATAAAACACTGGCACATTAATTGGCGAAGAATGGGCGTCGAAAATCAATATAATATCATTATTAGGTAAATTGTAATACAAAATGTGTATGCGTGTGTGTGTTGGGGGGGGGGGGGTGTTGAAATAAGTTGGAAATTGGTCGCCGTAATGTAATTGGAATGGAACAGAAATCTAATTCGGTCTGAGTAAATCAATTAATGTCGATATAAGAAAAATTGGAAGAGCAGAGCGACTGGTGGAATTGTTTCATGAATTACACATATAAATATTGCATTATCATTTAATACCGCCGAGCCGACCAAACTTAATGATGGCAAAGATGATAATGATGATGACGGTGATCGTTTATTTTGTAGGTGAAAGATGAAAAGGAAACAAACACACTCAATGTAATGCACCGGATACTTACTTGGACAAGAATATTTGAATATAGATATCTCTCCTAATATATATTAAAGCAAAGGCTTAATTGATGATAACAAAAACATAAACATACGCGCGCGCGGCTACGCGCAATAATAATAATAATAATAATAATAATAATAATAATAATAATAATGATGATGATGATGATGATGATGATGATGATGATGATGATGATGATGATGATAATGACAATTATACAGGGCGGGGACAGAACGTAGTTATATTGAACTGGATGGATTTTTAAAAAAAGAGTCCTAAACTTTGAAACGAACATTATCATCATCCTCATCATCATCAACATCACCTCAAAATTCTCATCATCACCATAATATAGACCCCGAGGGATGTCTCATTAAGACCACTATCACCACCGTTTCAATCAATTCTTTCCACAAATTCTACCAAAACAATGTCCTATTTAAACAATATCACCAAATACATCCATTACAACAGACTTTCAATACAGTGTTCGTAATGAGATGGCTCACCAGCATTAAGACCAGCACCACCTTATCAAAACAAGACTCCCACAAAGATAGCCCTACTAATCCATCGATCAATTCATACACGTCTATCGTCCCAATTTGCCAAAAGCCCCTCATCCCAAAATCACACCTCCATAGCAAACGATCTTACAAATACCGCCCCCCCCCCCCCCCCCCCCCGCTCTTTCACATACCAACCACTCACACACACACACACACACACCCACACTCACACACACACACACACACACACACACACACACACACACACAAATCCCCCCAAATTCGAAATCTGTCGTGGAACAAGAACGGAATAATTTTATCATTTCCGCACCGACAAATTTCCATTTCCGTTTATTATTATTACTATCATCGCTCGCGCTCACAATCGGCTGTGGCCAGCAAATGAGGTTTAAAACGAAGTTAACGCTTTCTTATGTATCTCATTTATGAACGAACGGTATCGTTTGGCCATGTTTAATCATGGTTTAATGTAAATCTCTTGATCTGAATTCTAAAGAAAGGAAGCGGGAACCGGAAAGAATACATTCAGCCTAACAAGGCACGCGGTTTCAACGAATAAAAACTTGTTTCTGATTATCGTGAATTCACGCTGAGCTGCCAGCCCGCATTGCTAGTTGAACAAATTGGGACATTTTTTTTAAAAAATCAAGATTTTAAAATTTCTTTAAACAAATCCTGATTTATTTTTCTCATTAAGCCAAGAGTACAATATTTTTTTTTATTCGAATCGGCTTCATTAAAATCATAAGAGAACTGCAATTCTTTATAATGAAACCCATCAGAAATAAGCAATGAATACACTTAAAGATTATCTTTTGGTCATTTCACATGTGTAAACATCACTTACTCATCCCAAAATATTTTTTTTTTAGAAAAAAAAACAGGATTTCAGAAACCTTGTCATGTCAGGATTCACTTAATCTTGTGCCGACGTGTCCCTATTTACAGGTCTGATACCCCAAATTGCAATGGGTTCAAAAACATGTTGTATCGGAAAAACTCTCAAACCAATGCAAAATATTGTCCATTACAGCAATGTTAACTCAAGCCTATAATTGCGTTCGTTCGCGTTCAGTTATCAGACTTGCAAACTATTTGAATGTAAAAGGGAGGGGGGTATTCCGGGGATAAACGGGAATTGGCAACTCTGTTTTACGTCATACCTTATTCGGATAGTCGTAAGTACGCTCTGCCTGTAACAAACACCGTCTCCGATGTGAAGTTATTAATTGGGAAAACTACAAATTCCAATACATCTCTGTAAAATGACTCCGTTCGATAAATTCTGGGACTTTGCAAATTGCAAGCCAGATACGTTCCATCTAATTGCTCCGGATCTGTCTAAGAAAAAAAAAGCTTCTTTTCCTGTCTGGACGGGAAATAAATTAGCACCCCCCCCCCGCTCCCCACACCCACCATATCCCAGGCTATTTTGGTGGTTTTTGGCCCACTCAGTATTCCATCACTTCTTGGTAAGTTTCATAAAAGGTCGATCCAATTTTGCTGGATCCACAATACTGCCGTAGTCTGGAAAAACCCCATATTTGAAAATTTAGCCAGAAAACAAGTCCTTCGCGAAGTTCCAGGGTTGAGAGCTTTTGCCGAGATGAGGGTCATTTAAATCGATCGATATTTGAAGGACGAGTTTTCTGGACATATTTTTAAATATGGGTTTTTCCAGAGTACGGCAGTATTGTGGATCCAGCAAAATTCGATCGACCTTTTCTGAAACTTACCAAGAAGTGATGAAATACGGAGTGGGCCAAAAACCACAAAAATGCTGAATGCCATGCTTTCTCCTCTGTTCTAAACAAAGTGAAAGTGACAGATAAAAGAGCAGACATCGATGAGAGATAAAACATCAAAACATCTGAAAAAGTGTGTTTGAAACTGTACCGGATAAAGCACAGAGAAAAATGCAAGGAAAAGAGAAAAAACATCCCAGAAATCAGACTGTATCGACTGGGGATCAAATCAACAGGGGAAGAGAAAAAATATAGTAACACATACATCTGCCCAAGCAAGCATTTGCATAAGTCAGCATGACTCCCCAACCCCGGCCCATCTTCTTTATCGTTGTCATCTCGTTGTCAACTTGCCATCGTCGAAATTTTATTGTTGCTGCTACTATTGTTGTTGTTGTTGTTGCTACTGCTGCTGCTGTTTCTGCTTCTGATGTTCCTATTGCCATGCTGCCATTGTTGCTACTATCGTCCTCATTGACATCTACCATCGACTTCAATACAAGACAGCATGAAATGTTATCGATACTGTTTAACCATATGCTTATAATTATTGTAATCTACATTTATTGACGTTCGCTTGCTGCATTCCACCATTCCAGCATAAACAAGTCCATATATCGTTTGACAATCGTTTCTACACCCAAAACGTCTAATTATGACATCCCAACCATTCATTCTTTTTACCCCTCTCCTTCCCCTATCTAAAACCTCTGCCAAAATGTGTCATGACAATAGCATATACCACCCACACACTATGCAAACAGACACTACGCGCACAAACAAACAAAAACAAAATAAAAAAGTAAACATAAACACGTACACAGAGTCTCTCTCTCTCTCTCTCTCTCTCTCTCTCTCTCTCTCTCTCTCTCTCTCTCTCTCTCTCTCTCTCTCTCCTACCATCATCACTACCTATATAGTATTCTAATTTCTTTATCGCACGTGTAATCACCTAAGAACGCTGCAGTGACAATACTAGTATTGATGCACAATCAAACAAGCCAACGCGACAGGACAAAACGAATACGACTAGATTGATTGAAAATCAGAAATAGAGGATATGCAACGAATATGAGATGATGATTGAAGAAGAAGAGAGAGAGAGAGAGAAGAAGAGAAGAAGAAGAAGAAGAAGAAGAAGAAGAAGAAGAAAGAAGAAAGAAGAAGAAGAAGAAGAAGAAGAAGAAGAAAGAAGAAGAAGAAGAAGAAGAAGAAGAAGAAGAAGAAGATATTGCGACTAAGAGACACTTATGGTGTATAATAATCACAATTAGCGGCATCAACATTGTCAGAGGCACCTTAACCGGTACCCCTAACAAATGAAGGTTTTTTTTTGTTGTTGTTTTTTTTTAAATCTTAACAAACAAACAAACAAAAAATCCGAAAAACACAACAAAAAAAAAAAACAAAACAAAAAACAAACCAAAAAAAAAAAAACAAACAAACAAAAACAACAAACAAAAAAATAAAACCAATTAAAAAAGGAGGTAGTGACGAAAGTGATCATCTACTGAATCAGGGCTAGCAGAGTGAGACAATGTCATTACAGGTGGCGGTTGCCTTCATTCTGTGTGAGTGTCTCTGTTGCTGTTTGTTTATTTGTCTGTTTTAAAAAAAATATTTATGCACGTGTATAAAGACACACACACACACATACACACACACACATATATATATATATATATATATATATATATATATATTATAATATAATATATATACACATGCACTTACATTATATATATATATATATATATATATATATATATATATATATATATATATATATATATATATATATGTTCTATAATGGGAAGTGCATGTGTATGCGAGTGTTTGTGGTGTATTTTGTATGCATTTGCGTACACGTATTTTTGTGTGTGTGAGTGGGGGAGGGGGGGGGGGGGGGGGTGAAAGCGAGAGAGTTATAGTATGCAATGCAATATGTGTTTCATGCTTCATTTATTCCATTGAAAAACACGGGTACAAAAATAGATGTACCGGATCAATGGTGCATGCGATGACTGATTCACCTCGGCACAGTGAAATTACTAGCAGACCGATTGATTGCATTCTTCTCTTGTTTACCAATTTCAAAAGAAGTCAAAGATTCCACAACTCATTGTTTATGTGACCTTATCGATCAATGGAATTAAAATGTTACGCAAATAAAGGTAAGCAAGATGCTACCAGGGGCCAAGAAAGGTAAAGTCCAGGCGCTAGCAACCCATCCTTATGTACAAAAAGCACTTTTTCAATAAACAATAATAATAAAGATTAATGCTAAGAACAGAATGGAATATAAAAACTTCCCAGAAACATAAAAGAATATAAACAAAACACACAAAATGTAACAAAATCCGTCGCGGTCTGCATTCTCTATTGTCTCTATTGCTAAGCTCGAGGCGTTCAATTTATTGGGTGTTGAAAACCGCCGAACCATTTTCTAGGTGTCGTTTTGTTAGTATGTATAATTAAAAGTGGGGGGTCCTAATAACTCAGTTGGTAGAGCGCTCGCTTCATACGCAAAGGGACAACGATCGATCCCAGGTGATTGGGAAGCTGGGTCTGTTTGATTATCGGAAAGTAATTTGCAAGTCTAACGTCCTATTCAAAAGGTAAAAACAATTTCTGTTGTCCGTTTCACGCTAAGGAAACAGGGATACACTCAGGCTCCATATGTTCTGAAGGTATACTTACATATAATATAAAGTCTCAAATAGCCCCGACATAAGGATGAAGAGACGATTAGATATCAAATATAATATATGAAACTGTCAAAGAAAAAATGAAACTGTCAAAGAAAAAAAACATATTGAATGATTGGATTTAAACCAAAAAGGGCGCCCATTGCTCGAACGAAGAACAAAAAGTCAGGTTTAAACTCAATCCAATGGGCTCTGGAACGGATCCGCTCAATTGAGTCTTGATCTAGATTCACAACAAAACGTTGTAGATCACACCCATTCTATTCTTCTTCTGATGTACGAATCAGCCATTAGATAATATCTGTTTGATCAATGTTGCATTCGTCAACAGTATATTTAACATTTCAGTAAATATTCCACAAAATTGATCGCGAAAAGCAATTGTCATTAAATCTCACAATGAATATTGTTTTGTCTTCAAACAGGAAACTTGATGATTTGGATTTCAGTTACTTTTCATCATGATATCGATTGAAAATAATCCACATTGGTTTCAGCAAAAGGTTGGGAAGATTGTCAACGTATCTCTAAAATAATTCCATACATATATAAAGAACAGTGCAGCACCATAAACTTCATTAACGAATCTTATTGAGAGGTGATGCACTTCCAAAACCAAATCATTTGAAAAATAATAATGTCTTTCCGCGCTATTTTAAAGCGTGAAAATTGTTATTTTTGTATAGTATATTAGTATATTTGGTTAAAAGGGGCTTCCAATTCCTGGCCAAACAAAAATCCTGTTCAGATTGGAACCTCGTTGGAGTCTTACCCCCCCCCCCCCCCACCAACCTTTCTCCTATTCCCACAAATCTTTTCTCCCTTCTTCTTCTCTCCAATTAGCATCAAACTCCATTGATTGATGAAACACAATTTTGATCATTTTCCCATGATAACAGCCATGCCCAATCATTCTACGTCATTATTTTTTTCTCTATGAAATCATGATAATAAAATACAAAGCTGTATAGGCTTAGCCTTTATCTTCCATGATATTACGCATTATAATTGCAATGCTCTTTGATACAAGGATCAAAGGTACTGCATTAATGATTTCGATTTGAGTCAAAATATCACGCAACATCCAACCAGTTCCAAAATATCCTGAAGCGTGTCATTAATATACATCCTATTTATTGTACATTAAACAAAGCAAATAACAGAAGGGGCTATTTGCTTTGTGATCCTTTCCCATTGTGATCCTTTTTCGACTTTCTATCAAATTAACGATGATGATGATGATGATGATGATGATGATGATGATGATGATAATAATAATAATAATAATAATATCAACCACGCTTGGATAGCTCAATTCGTAGAGCGCTCGCTTTACATGAAAAAAGACAAAGATCGATGTCGGATGTAGCTGAGTTTTTTTTTTTTTTAGACCACCCTCTGTCCATCCAGCAGTGATTGGGTAGCTGAGTCCGTTAGATCTTGTCGAAAGTTCTTTTGCGATAGACTAGCATCCTCCCTAAAAGGTAGCAGGCAATTGTTGTTCGTTTCACGCTCCATGCGCCTAATAACGGCTCTAAAGGACTAGTTAATCTAACAAGCATTTCATGAGCCATATTCACAGACTGAACGGGCTTAAAATCTCTTCCAAATGTGGACACCACATCTGCCACATATTGCGTAATACATATTGTGTTTCTACTTGACCCATTAAATGCAATTTAGCAAGAAATAGAAAGTGGCAACTTTCACCAAAACAGGAGGGAAAGAAATCGTATAAATGGAAATGAAGCGATAAATAAGACAGAATGGGATATTAGAGACGGGAGCCAAAAGTCTGACAAGGAGTGACTGCAGAATCGATCTTTGCCCATCATGTGGTATCGATCCCAGGGGTTTCTGGTCTCTCTGAGTGTGTGTGATTTAAACGTTGTAGGAAATGCAATGGGTGTTAGGTGTGTTAGGGTCGCCGGGGGAAGCGGGGATCAGCATGACGATTCCTCATATTGAAGTCTTTAAAAATAGGTGTAAAATGCATATTGTAAAAGAGTACCTATCGTGCAAGTTCAATTCTCCTACCCATCTATCTTATTATTCTGTTTCATTCTGTTTAGATATTTTCCCCTACTTTGTATGAGTTATCCTCGAGTCAAGAGGACAACAATTAAGACGGAGAGGGGGGGGGGGGGGTATAACGGTTAAAACATTTTGCACAACATGTAAACCTCATATTTTGAATCATGAAAGGTACATGTATTATCATATGGGGAAGCGGAATGGTTTCTTAGACACTTGAGGGTTGATAATCTTGCCCCCGATTTAAAAAAAAAAAATTCAATTCAGTGTAAATTGAGGCTCGAAAGCAAGCTGCAGAGCATAATATGGTGATTTTGGTTTCAGATGGCGCCCAAAAAATGGTGGCATAAAGATATCTTAATGTTATAGGACTGTAAGACAAATATCCAAGACGAAGAGAGAAGAAAAAAAGAGAGAGAGAGAGAGAGAGAGAGATAGAGAAGAGAGAGAGAGAGAGAGAGAGAGAGAGAGAGAGAGAGAGAATATATGTGTGTGTGTGTGTGTGTGTGTGTGTGTGTGTGTGTGTGTTTGTATAATTCAAATTCCGACAGACTGACGAGTGGACCTAATCAAATCTTTCGGCACAATACATCATTGCAATTGTATTTTCTTTGGAGATAAACTCAATAAGACGTGCATTCAAACACCAGCATGGCATGCACAGTCTTTGCGCTGAGATTGAAAACGGTGCCTTAATCATATTTGTTTCCAGTACTACTACAGCAGTTTGCAATCAGGCGAGCGGCAAATTAAACAAACAGACGTGGGTTATGCAAGACGAAAGCGGGTCACAACTTTCTCTAAAATAACCATGAGCAACGTGAGGAAAAAGAATTGAACACAAATGAATTCTTTAATTATTTATATTTAAAGGAGAGAGACACAAGATAAGACGTAACAAGAAACTTTACATAGAGGACAACATATGCTATTTCATTTTTTTAAAAAATAATAATAACAATAAATACAGTATGTACTGCAGTACTCTGAGAACACATTTTTTAAAAAACATTTCCGACTTTTTAAAATTCTTATCTTTCGAATAAATAAATAAATAAATAAATAAATAAATAAATAAATAAATAAATAAATAAATAAATAAAATAAAAACAAACTCACAAACCTGGGATTTAGATAGACATCCAGGTTTGAAATATTTTTATTTGGGTTTGGGTTTTTTTTCCTGTATTTTTAAAGATTAGGGTCAATTTAATCGATCGATATTTTAATGACGAGTTTTCTGGCCTAAATATTAAAAGCTTCAAAGTTTTCAGGGTACGGCTCAAAGTTCGACAGGATACTCTGATCATAATTAATCGTACTAGTAGATAGCTTGTGACGTCTCCAAGGCAATGTTTTTTTGTTTTTTTTTTTTAACAGTTCGTCAAAGACATAGATGACGAGTAGATAGATGGATAGATGATAGATAGTTAGACATATAGATAACTCACCCATGTCTCCCGTTTTCCCTCCGCGTCAACAAAGATGAGATGTGTCGTAGTCAAGTAGAGTGTGCCCGTCGGCTTTTGATTGGTGAACCTGTCCACATACTTCACATTGTCCACCTGTAAGGAGCGATAAACATATACGGATTTCGAGTTACCCATCAAACAACTCCATATAAAAGATATTTATTGAAAAACATTCCGATAACGAGAATCCACGATAAAGATATGCACTACACAACCATTCCGTCAGATTCTTGATTTGCTTCTTTCTTTTTGTTTTGTTTTTGTTTTTACCGATCTGTGTGTGTGTGTGAGTGTGTGTGTGTGTGTGTGTGTGTGTGTGTGGAGGGGGGGGGGGGGGGGTTACGTGTTCGAATATGAGGAAGCTATTTGAGGGAACAACAGTAAGCACAGGAGAACAAGCTGTGTTAAAATTTAAATGTTCGACACATTTATTTTGCCCAGTTATCGATTATTAATATTATATGGTGCTTGTCAGATAAAACACTTTTATTTTTTTAAAATGTCAGACAATTTGTATTAAGATGACAGGAATCTAACTGGATAATCTGTGTGGTCTGGACAGGTTGCTAAAATTCAGAGAAAATAAATTACAGTTGTCAATGAATGATGAAGCATTAGATACTTTATTTACCGTCTAGCGTCAACTTGTAGGTGAAAAAAAAATCTGAAAAGGTGTGTATTAAACTGACAGAAAAAAAAAGAGAAAGAACAATACATAAAAAAAAAACAATTAAAATTTTTTTAAAAACAGCATGCCTGGACCGACAGGTACTGTATGGGCCAGGATTTGTGAAGTAGACACACCTTTTATTAGACTTAGACATATTTTTCTGAGGGCATATTTTCAATAAAAACGAGTGATTTTATGTTTCTTTCTTTCCTGGGTATTTTTTTTTTTGTTTTGGTTATTTCTTTTGTGTGTGTGTGTGTGTGTGTGTGTGTGTGTGTGTGTGTGTTTATGTAAAGAAATCTAGCTATAGAGTGCATTGTGGATGTCACAAAATTGGTTTAATGCGTCCCCGATTTCCTCGAACCTTTTCCCGATTATTGATGAATCGCCGTAATGAGGAAAATGGCGCTCGCTCAATTGCCAAATAACTAATCACCGTATTGCCAGGGAATTTTGCGTGGCGTGGACTAAATTCTCTTGATCACCCACAAAATTAGTTGCCGAATAACGAGCTTAATGTGTTTTTCACTACCCAGAACCAGAAGACTAACCTTATAAACGAGCGCCACATGATGCTTATCGATCACATAGAGAAACTTATTGCCACAGGTTTGACAAATTTTGGATATATAGGCTGTTTTCATTTCTACCCCCTTGTGAACAACCCGCATAAGTAAAGTAAAATAGATTGTTTAACATAAATTCACCAGGGGGGGAGGGGGGGGGGGGTGGTATTTGTAGTTAGGGTGCGTTACAGGAGAGATGACAGACATCTTATCCCAGAAGTCAGTCGCAGAGAAGCACCGCTGTTGGACAAGACTGCAGGTGGGACTTGAATCCGGCACCTCCGAACTCTGAAAAGATGTCCATTCAGCGGTGACATTTTTGCACACAAACAAACAAAAAACAAACACCTCCCCCCCCCCCCCCCCCCCCCCCCACCCCCCCCCCCCCCCCAAAAAAAAAAAAAGATCTTAAATTGAGCTCACTTTTATTTGAAAATTATATTTGTGATTTCAGCTTGATAGTTGAATTAATCATTTATTATTCTGGTCGCCGTTCTCAGTCGACAAACCGAGACAATCACAATATTAATCTGCATATATAAAAAGATGATGATCATCATTACTCGCAGTTCCTTACGGAATTTGCCTTTATAAAAGGGGGTATTAACGCTGTGCCGTGCTAAAACAAGCTTATCCTTTGTTTAATCACGTTCTATATAATTCCTGTGTGCTATTTCCAATCGCGTGGTGAGTTATGAATGTCGAAGAAAGCTTAGGAATAATACTGATACCAAGCTGACATCAAAGAATTCCTAGAATCGTATTACCGTAAACCTCACAGTAAGAAGATAATGTGGGCGGGCAGCTGTGGTGGTCGCACGTACAGGGAGAATAGTACAATTCAATTCTCACTCCTACTCCCCCCCCCTCTCTCTCTCTCTCTCTCTCTCTCTCTCTCTCTCTCTCTCTCTCTCTCTCTCTCTCTCTCTCTCTCTCTCTCTCTCGATGCCTCCCTCCATCTCATTTAAAGATTACAATAATCATCCTCTAAAAAGCCATCTCGTAATTTTAAATCCGGGTGATTTTCAAACTTATTAAGATAAAACTAGACAACTAGAAGGGTGGGGGGGGGGGGGGGGGTTGGGGGACTTAAATATTACAATAACTTCAATTCGAACACTTCAAACTTCATTCACCAAAATACGCTAGCCAATCGGACGAAAAAGAAAAAAAAGGCGGGGAAAAAGCAGAAAAAAAAAAAAAACACAAAACAGCAAAAAAACAAACCCAATCAAACAAACAATAAAGTAAAACCAAAGCCAGACAACAACATGCCATCTGCAGGCATGTCTTGCACTGCCAGGGCAGCATCTCTAAATTCCATCACAGGGTAGTCTCATTCTAAATCGATACCGACCCACTTCAATTTGTTTTTGTTTTGTCTGCATGTTTGTTTGTTTAGAATACCAGGCCGAAAAAATACCACTGTACACATAGAGAGGTATGATAATAATGATTGTTCGGTTAACGGTCGATTTCTTAATGAAAATAGTAGTCACCAGAGATCTTTATTTAGGTTTAGAGTCACGGACCGACATTTATTTTTTACTAAAAGGCGTAAATCGTAATGGAATGTCTTCTATGCCACTGTTGCAAACACATTTTTCTTGAATTGTGTGCCCTCCCTTCTATACGATCCGACATAGTTTAGCTGCTCAAATTCAAATATACATTCAGATAGTGGAGCGTTTGCTTACAAGCTAGCAGATGAAAACTGACAATTTCCAACTTTCTGTGAAGGTTGTCTTTTTCTTTTATTATTTTTTTTTCTTTTCTTTCCTTTATATATATATATATATATATATATATATATATATATATATATATATATATATATATATATATATATATTATGAAGGTCTGTACTAATATGTCGTACTCAGAAAAATTAAAGCAAAAAAATGTTCAAAATTTAGCCCAGAAGACTCGTCCTTCAAAAATCGATCGATTAAAAAAAAAAAAAGAAACTCTCAAGATCTTGCTATTTTAATCGATCGATATTTCAAGGACGAGGTCTCTGACGAAAATTGTTAAAATATGATTGCTTTTGTTGTTTCAGAATACGACAACATACATGGGACTGGGACTTTTAACCGATCGATATCTGAAGGATGAGTTCTCTGACCAAAATTTTTATACACGTGTTTTGTTTGTTTTTTTGTTTGTGTTTTTTTTTTACCGTTGTTTTTTTCTGAGAGCGACAGTATTATAATACAGAATGTACTATCAATAAAACATCCTTTGTCAACGTATATTGGGCATCCTTACTACCTATGTTTGCGTCCGTGGCCGAGGCATGCATATTGAGCTGTTAGCAATACTTCCTGTCATTCCGGTGGGCGAGTCAATAACCCCAACGTTTGACAAATAGATAAAAGCTACGTTCATTGAGTGATGGAAGTGGTCTCCAAACATCTATTTTACACGGCTTAGCTTTATGCGCCTATCATTGTGTGCATGCATTATGAATAACCCACCTCCAAAGAGAAGTGGAATTTCCCAGAGTCTTCCTATTAGTTCCAGACGCATAAACAAAAATGGGACATTATTGAGTACAGGGCCTTAGAGTTTTTACAAAATGACAAATCATTGGTAGGGCCAACAAACTTTTACTTTGTATTTTGCCAACAGAATAATATAACTGTCAAGACAAGTCTCGGGTATACTTTTTGACACAATTGGGGACAATCTAACGATAGATGTGACACACAGTGTCAATCTGGTTTAAAGTCGGAAAGAACCATATAAAATAATATTAAGTTGTGAAAGAAATTTCTGTTGCTAATTTTCTTTGTTTTCCTTTAATAATTTTCTTTGTTTGTTTGATTTCGGCCTCTTTTTTATGGAAGGGTTAAAAATATTTAAAGAAATAGAACCCAATTCCTTAGTGTAGATATTTATTATGTAAACTCAAATTCAACAAGTAATGTTTTAAATTCAATTTTGAGCATGAGGTTCAGCATAAAATATCAATCTTGAGACAATTGGTCACAAATAGGTAAACATGTTTCTGGGAAAAATAAAAAGTCTTATGTCATGGGGAAAAAAAGAGTATTCAAGACTCGTGTTCGGCGATGAAAAACGTTTACTGAGACTGAGATTAAAAAGAAATGGATGACGATGGTGATGATGATGATGATGATGATGATGACGATGATGATGATGATGATGATGATGATGATGATGATGATGACGATGGTGATGATGATGAGAGTTCTCGCCATAATGATTGGAGTATTATTAGCGCCTAATTCTGAAACCACAACGTTATCAGCTCAAACACTGTTATACTATAATAGAACATGGATCATGGTTTGTTACCATTACTGTTTATTACGATAACATGGACAAGTGGGTTTTCGAGAGGAAATACAAAAACAAAAAATAAAAAAAAAATAAAAGAAAGAAAGATAGTTTGTTTATTTTCTTCTCAAAGGATAAGTCTTTATTGATTTTCATCTCCACGAAATCAAACTCAATCTGCTTCACAGTACTTCTGTGGTAAAGGGAGTGTCATATTATAGTTATGGCCTCGAGCGATCGGCACGCACGCAAAAAAAAAAAAGAAAGAGGGGGGGGGGGGGGGGATGGAGGGAACGGTGAGAGAGTTCTTGACAAGTCTGGCAGCTATCAAAATCAACTAGAAAAAAAGCAACCTAAGGCTTTTATCTTTCTATTTCGTTTGGCCTGTTTATCAGCTTTAATTACTTTATTTCATTGTATATATTTATGTATATATGTATGTATCCATTTATATATACATGTATATATATATATATATATATATATATATATATATATATATATATATATATATATTATTATATATTTATTTATATATACATATATGTACATAATACACACACACACACATATATATATACATATATATATATATATATATACATACATACACACACACATATATATATATATATATATGTGTGTGTGTGTGTGTGTGTGTGTGTGTGTGTGTATTCATTAACTTATTGAAAACAACCCTGCGATATTAATATTCACAATGCTTATGCATCATCCGTTCTTTAATTTACCTTCCTAATGAGCCCCGCATCCTCTTCCTCTGGTGTCTTCTCTCGACCCATTGCGACATCGCCTAATAGACCTCCGACCTCCCTGGAGAGCATCCCGACCTCCTTAGAAATCGTCGTCTGCAATGATGACAGCAGACGCCGAATTTCTTCCGAAGCGCTCGGGGACGCGTCGCCACGTTTGGACCCATCCCGACACCCCACGGGGTACGATGGGGGGTTCTGGGCGCCCCAAAACGCTGAGGTTTCCAGCGTGATGAGGGATGATGCCGGGTAAGGGAATGATGATGTCGAAGAAGCAGTTGCCGATTGTGGTCCAGGGTCGACTTGAGTCTGCCCGAGGGACACGGATAAGCGTTTGACCAAAGTTTGCTTCCACTTGAGTGCCAGTTTGGCTGCTGGCCGTTTCAGGCCTGTACAGAGTCAACTTTTACAGGAACAAACAGCGTTCTATATAGCCATATATATTAATCCATTGTACGAATGTTGCCATAATCCATTACGTTCAAATAATACAATGGCGTCATGGGAATATTACATCCGAGAATTATATTATTCCTCAATAAAAAAATATCCGAACAAGAGTGTATGAAGGTAATGAAAGGGTGGGGTGTATCTTACACGGGCCTGCTTCCTAATTTTTCAATTTGCTTTTTCCACAGAATGACAGAGGAAAAAGTCTTATTTTAATTATAACTAATAACGTGTTCCTAGATAACAAAAGTATTTATTTTTTTAAAATAACACAACACCATTTCGTCAAGGAACAATTAAAAGTAAACACATATCGATCAGAGAAAGTACAAAACACCATACATATCAGTAAAGAACAAAGTTAGTGATATTCGTTCTGTTAACAATAAATAAAACCTTCCCTCACGAAAGCTATGAATCTCGGCTTTGATCACGCCCAATAATTTCTTGATTTAAAAAAAAATAAATGTTAAAAAAACAAAAGAAAATGCAGTTTAAAAAAAAAGAAAGAAAAACATCAGAGATGTCATTAAGAAAGATGATCCTCCCGAATCCCCATTCGCCCACAGAATTCCCCGGAAAGGAGATCATTCCTGGAGGAGTCTCCTAGAATTCCCTGCTGTGCTGTGACAGAATTAGTCTTGACAAGATAATAAGAGCAAGGCTGGCGAGCTTGAGAAATATTTCTGATTTCAGAGGTTGAACGAGGATCGCTTGTAATATTTGTATAGATTATTTCACAATAGAATTTCAGCATAACGAGTAAAGAAATTATTTTGTAAATTCAGCGCAGTCTATTTTTTTTTTTTTTGCCGCCTTGGTGTCAAGTCTTAATCACAAAAAGTCAAGCAATGGTTAAGCATGGTGAGTAATCGGATGGGTGACAAGTGATCATGGAAATGTATTGTCCTGACGTTGTGTACTTGGGTAAACCACTTTACAAACGCCACTGTACTTGAGTCAGGTGTGAATGAGTACCTGACTACAGGCAGTGATTATAGTGCAGGATTGTTATACAAAAAGGACGTCTAACATTACTAGTAGTACTGCATGAAATGGAAATAAGGTTCTATATGGCCTGCTGGAGGAATAAAGGAAATATTGTGAAGCGTGCATACATCCATCCATCCATCCATCCATACATACATACATACATACATACATACATACATACATACATACATACATACATACATACAACACAGACCTTTCTCATTAAAAAAATAAATTCGCAACAAAATTAGATGCTCTAGCTGGGTGCGTGCAGCTTTCAAAATCACCATAACGAAACCAGTGACGAATATTTCAACAACTGAATCAATTTTGACACACACAGCCAGTAGCAAGTCCCAAAAAAAAAAAAAATAAATAAATAAATAAATAAATAAAAATAATAAAATGCCAATCCACCCTATTTGATAAAGCAGTAAAAGGCCTATGACTAAAAAAGTCATTAATTGTTGTACCCGCGATGTGAGGTGAGGGAGGGGAGGGGGGAGGGATGGATCAAAATTAGACATTTTATTGAATTCTTTACTCTTTCCCAACAGACCCTTTTCGCATCAATTTTAGCATACATTTTGAGAGAAGAGCACACTAAATGGAAAACATACGTAAAACGAAATATCAGTTTAATTATCTCGTAAACCAGAGGGAATTGGACATTAATATTATACGACTTTTGACCTTTGTCGGGAATAACTGAACCAGGAGACGACAGACTGAGTGAGAAACTAAAGAATAGAAAAAGGTAAAATTGAGAGGATTATATCACCACAACCTATTTGCTTGCGCACCACATCATCATCATCAATCGGTTAGATATATCAGAGATAACGGAATCAGAATCGATTGAGGGGTAGAATATAAGGCGATTGGGAACTCGCCCGGAATTGAAATATAGCAAAACAACAATTAAAAGACAAAAAACAAAAGGGTAAGAAGTCTATATTCTTCACGATGAAAAAAAAACAACAACATGTTTTGGCCTATTTTATGGCAAAATGATATAGCAAGCTAGGGTGGGAATCGCTTTTTTCTTTAAACAATTTGAGCACAGTATGACCACCGTGTTTATCCACTAAAAGCACTTTATTCAAAACTGGTCTTTTGGGTATAACCAATAATTGATTTATATTCAACTACTTATCGCAGGTATACATGAACGGTAAATAACACTGTCAGTTCTAGCTTTCAAGTGTCTGTAATGTGGCTCTCAATCCAAATCTGATCAGTACCGATGAGTATGGTAATAGTAATAGTAATGATATCCGTCTCTCGAAAAACAGCAGACTGGCATTTAGCATAGCTGAACCAAACAACAGCTTTTATGTTGGTTCCATTACCAGGGGCCAACGTTATTTCTGTCACATCATTACAATGCCATATATATTATATACCATCATAGTTACAACATCATTACGTTATTCGTATGAATCCTTGAGGGAGGTACTGAGCGTGAGCCTGGGATGAATGGAAATAAATATTACTGACTTTTTTTTTGATCATATGATTCTTTTGTCTTCTTATTTATACAGATGTATAAATCACAAGGAATTGAAGCACCCTGTGGCATAATGTAGTTACAAAAGACTTCATTACTTTTCATGACTTGTGGAATTGCCTTATAAACTTTGTGAAGCTCAAACCCTCAAAAACAATTTTAAAGTAAGAATTGTTCTGTTCTAGTTATCCTTATTCTTACCCTCGGCAGAATAAATTAATAAATACAAATAAATGAAGTAATGAATAGATCTTAATATTCTACACGCGAAATTCATTTCATCTTAAACAAGATTGAAATTATAGCGATGTGACTTGGTTTAAATGAAGCGCGGGTTACAAAGCTGTTATTGTTGCTGCTCTTCACCATATATTCGGGGATGAAAAAAAAATGTTAAAACATCAGTTACAACAACTGCAACAATAAAGTTATGCACATAGATTATCATACCTTTCATTTTCCTTATTTTATACTGCCAAGAAACACACTTTCTTATTCATAACTTTACAACATGCTACCTAATATAGTATACGTAAGCGATAGACATTACGTGGCAGTAATCATCAAGATAATAATATTTGTTTTCAATCTTCACAAGTAGTCACGCGTATATCGCAATGGCAGAAAACATTCAGTAGTCATCATCGAAATGAAAAGAGGGCAAAAATTAAAATAACAAACAAACAAAAAAAACAAACAAAATGTGCAGCAGAGTAGGAGGAGAGACAAATTGGAAATTCAAAACCTTGCAAAGGTGGAACTATTAATAAAGAACCAGGAGAATAAACAGGAGAAAGTGGGTAAAACAAGCCTTGACAGCTCTGTACTTACATAGAACGATAAAAAGTAATGTACAAATAGGAATATAAAATGTTTAAAAAACAGAGAAAAATACTAAACACGAAACTATTTGGGTTCAAAACCCTTCTTCACTTTTAGGTTGATGTTTACTTTTGAAACTGTTATTTTCATTTTTTGAACATAAAATTGTATTCAACCACTACTTTATAAACTAATTTGTACCCCTCCAATTTCAGAATAAACATCACTTACCACACCCGTGGTAGTCGTGGTGTGTGGGCGGTATGTTTAACCATGGTATAATCAATACAATAGCATGTATTTTGGCTGTCCTTTCTGGTCTCAGACTCTTGCATTATTTACTCTCTCTCTCTCTCTCTCTCTCTCTCTCTCTCTCTCTCTCTCTCTCTCTCGCTCTCTCTCTCTCTCATCCCTATCTCCACCTCTCCCCGCGTTTCTCGACTTCCAATTTCGTTAAAATCACCATGTTTAAATTTGTAGAATTGATAAATCGATACAAAATATGAGTATAATAGGTCATCATCCAATTTTCTGTACCTTTCTCCACCCTGATTATTTCTTTCATTCTGAGGTCTCATTCGGCAGTGACACATTTTTTATGTGTCATTTCATTTCTTATTTTATTATTAAAATTTTATTATGGAAACTAATGATTCTTTTACTACATCGTTAATCCCTCACAATTTGGTCTTTGGAATATTAAAGCAATGAGTCTGTGATTACACAGGGAAACGCTCTATATAAAAGTAAAAGATATTTGTTGTAATTTTGTCACTATGGTATTCATCGATAAATAGAAATTTAGAAGTGACAAACTCGGGAGCAGGCAAGGTCTGAGATTCGATCCATAGTCGAGACATGATGATTTTTGGGGGATATATTTATTTTCCTTATATTTTTCTCTCTGCTTTATCTGAAATAATATCATACACATGTTTTCAAGTCTTTAGAAATCTAGAAGTATAATTCCAAAATGTTGCTCTTCTCATTACGTTTAGGTATTTTCATCCTTTAATTTCCCTGTTTACTTTTTTATTATTATTTTTTTTTTAATTTTTAATTTCATTTTAATACTTTTCATATCCAGCGTTGTTAGTCTCATAAATCAACTATTGACATCAGTGTGAGCAAACACGCATAATAATTAATAGATACCAATGCGTGTGGCCAAAGAATATTAAGCTTACATTAATGTCAAAATACAACTCCTGGCTGTTTATCACGCCGACCAAAATCACAAAATCGATTGTGGTTACAGGGCGATGATAAACAGTTGTAGAGATATTGGGAGTCAAATGTGACCAGTCGTCCCAAAACGTTTTTATATCCGGGTGATCTGGATGCTTAAATTTGAATTTGAAGCTTTACATATAAAACAAAACAAATATATAGCGCATTTACACGGATCAACCATGCTCAATGCGTTTCACAATGTTTTATTCATTCCTCCAGCAGGCCGATGGAACCATAAATCCATTTCATACAGTTACAGTACCAAGCGTATTTTTGTACTAACAGTCTAAGTCGAGTGGGGTAATGTGTGTAAAGTGTCCATACCCAAAGACATCACGTCGGAATCGGAATTTTTCACCATCAATGTCACCCACCCAGCCACGAACCAAGCTTAATTAACATCGCCTATCTTTTGTGGCAAGACGAGACACCGTGTTCCTGAGCCACTTGGTCACACAAATTTGAGTATGATGCCTTTGGCCTTCATACAGGCATGTGAGTTTTGTCTCTTAACCTTCAATCAACTTAGACTTTATAAAAATAATCCCAATTTGGAATATCACCAGATTGACGCGGTGGATCACAGATGAGCCGTAAAGACGCAATGGCTGTTCTGGGTTGTAATCAGTAGATAGCTCATTCGAAAGGTTACATTAGGGAACAGTATGATGTATAGAGGTAGATAACCTTATGTTCGAATCCCAGTAGAGTCAATGTAATTGACATATTACTAATACTGTCTTGCGAACCTTCTTTTGCGTTCTGTACTTCTGTTGTAAACTTCCTTTTATTTTATTTTTTTAAACTGTACATACAGTATTCAGTTTAGAGGGAGTCCCAATAAAGGGACGCAAAGGGACCAAGATCGATCCCGGGTGCAGTCGAGATTTTTTCCGACCCATCCGACCACCCAGTAGTAGATGGGTAGCTGGGTCTATTAGATCTGGCGAAAAGTACGTTGCGATAGACTAGGGTCCTATCCAAAGGGTATCAAGCAATTGCTATTGTCAGTTAGTTCCACGCTATAGAAACCGCGATAAACTCTGGCCCCATGGGT
>NC_088363.1:61004658-61009658 GCF_034508935.2 Berghia stephanieae | reverse complement strand
ATTTTATCTTGCTAAAAAGGTTAAAGGTCAAAAGTTTTGTCGGACAAATTACATTAGCTGATTAAAACAAAGACAATTTGCATTTCAATAGTTATTGTCGACAGGACATGCAAGTTGGTGGGTGCAATGGTAAGGACGCCAACGATGACACCGACAAGGAAAACAATGAGAATTAAGACGCTGTCGTTGACTAATGTCGATGACGATATGATGATGATGATGATATGATGATGATATGATGATATGATGATGCTGATGATGACGACGATGACGATGATGATAATGACGATGATAATGATGATAATATTAATAATAATAATAATAATAATAATAATAATAATAATAATAATAATAATAATAATAATAATAATAATAATAATAATAATAATAATAATAATAATAATAATAATAATAATAATAATAATGATAAACTGAAATTGCAATATTGTTTACACTGCCAAAGAGGTTACACAGAAAATAGTCAAATGTTTCAAACTTTAAATTACTATGAAGTCCCCGAATTGAAACTGTTAAATAAGTCGGCGGTCATCTAAATCGATCGATGTGTGAGGAAAAATATTTTTTGGCCAGATTTGAAAAAAAATCATTTTTAAATGAAAAATTAAATTCTATATCAGAAAGCATGTCACAACATTTCCGCTTCTTATATTTATATTGCAATCGTACAGCTGTATCTCATGAATGTCCATCCCTCATGACCTGAATAACCCGCCCGTCTCCACCCAATCTCACTGTTTTCCATACTTCCAGAATAATGAGTCATAGTAGCAGCAACAGCGTAGTATGTCCATCTAGCTTGGCATTTGAATGCCATAACTTGGTTTATTGATGGTCAACCGGGGTCAACCTCGGACATTCGCACCCACAATGAATGGCCGACCAGAGTTAGATTTTAGATAGATATTATGCATCGACTGACTGCCTACTGTGGGTCGATGTTATGTATAGGGAATAAGCTTTTTTTTTTTAACCCGTCAGTAAGCATAATTTTGAAGGAGACAATACTGATCCGGCATTGTAGTGTGCAAATAATTTTTTTTAAACTTGAGCATAGAAGGAACGATTTTGACGTCATTCGGCTCTTTGTCTTTGTTTTTGTATTTTATTGTTTCATTAGTTCTCACTAAATTATATCAATAAGACAATAAACATTTCAGGTTACACATAGTTTTATGGGTTGCTACGTTGTATCCAATAGAAATGGAGAGGGAAGGACAAAAAGAGAAAGACAGAAATCATCCTCGGCGAAACTAGTCAGATACTCGTACATAGGCTATTTGTGGACGATGATTCATCGTGTTCATCAGATTGTTCAGCAAGAGAGAATACAATGGCCGAATTAGTTGCGACCGGTGCATGAACTGGTTACATTAAAAAAAAAAAAATAACAATGCTCGGGCAGCCAGCTTGATACCATGAAGCCCTTGATGAGGAAGGGCTCGATGAGTATTTGTTTCAATTTGATTTTAGTTTAAAAAAAAAAAAATCTGCATGTCATGTCTTGTCCTCATCATTGTTACTGTATTAATGTTTCCTTGGCAGGTAGACATTGTAAAGAGCCTCGAGCGAGAATCTTAAGCTGATTTGTTGGGGTTTTTTTTAATGAATAAATTTTCTTCTTATTTATTGTATATTTACGATTATATTTACAGCACCGTCTTTTTTGTTTTCATTTGAGCTTTATATCAAATTGTAGTGCATCATAATAATGTTCCGTTAGTGGTAAGATCGTCTGACCGGTAGGGGATCGGGCTTCGGGCGGTAGGGGAAAGAGACATCATATTATATTTAACACCACTAGAACATGGATAATATTTCTTGCCGGGGAAAAATCAGTTGACAACCCAAACCTATCACCATGCCTTAAGATTTTGCGACATTGTTCTTTGAAAACGGTATTATTTATGGTGCTTGTTTTGGACAGATTATTTCCCTTGTTCTCGTATGGCGTTAACGGTAGGGGACGGTACAACTCTAGATAAAGATAGATAGATAGATAGATAGATAGATAGACAGATAGATAGATAGATAGATAGATAGATAGATAGATAGATAGATAGATAGATAGAGAGAGAGATAGATAGGTAGGTAGGTAGGTAGAGAAGAATAGACAGATTGATTGATTGTTAAAATCGTTAGTTGTCTTTTGCTTTTTCCTTTTCTATATAAAATCAAAATATTTTTTACAGTGTGAAACTGGAGAGATGCTACCAAAAGTCCTTCTCTACCCCTATAAATTCAATGGCTCCAAAGAAGGTAAAACCCATCGATTCATGGCCAACTTTCTCTAAAGTGCAGGCTACATTAAATAGTGTAGTGACGGAGCTCATGATACGAGTACTCCGATCAATGTTGTAGCTTCTATTACAGCTATGATTACTCGCTCGGCACTCATCCATTATAAGATTAATGATTGCATCCTTCCATTTTGCAATTGACATTTTTTCCGCCCTTCTCAAACTATCGAAAAAAACAACTGACGAAACGCCTTTTTTTTTTTTCATTACTTTGCGTAACGTTTACTTCATATTATCATACCAAACGATTATAATGGCCCGTAATTACTCAACAACAAAAAATAATAAATAAATAAACATAAAATATAAGAAGAGAAGAAGAAATAGAAGAAGAAGAGAAGAAGAGAGAAGAAGAAGAAGAAGAAGAAGAAGAAGAAGAAGAAGAAGAAGAAGAAGAAGAAAGAAGAAGAAGAAGAAGAAGAAGAAAGAAGAAGAAGAAGAAGAAGAAGAAGAAGAAGAAGAAAGAGAAGAAGAGAGAGAGAAGAGAGAGGAGAAGGATAGAAAGGAAATAATAATAATAAAATATATAATAATAATAATAATAATAATAATAATAATAATAATAATAAATAATAATAATAATAATAATAATAATAATAATAATATATAATGATGATGATGAATAGTCAAATCTCAGAACTAGAGGTCAAGGTCTCGTGTATACGAATTCATGACAAGTTGGAGGTCAGTTTAATCGATTGATGAAGTAAATGTTTTTCTATCAAAAAAGTAACAAAGGCGTTTAGCCAAGGATTGACATTTTACAACTACTACTTCAGGCTATTTAAAGAGAAATATATGCATTTTTTCCACTTTTCACGATCAAGCACGACCCAGAAACTATATGAACCCATATCACATCATACATATTGCACGACTCTTTTAAAGAAAGTAGTAGCCTACTCAGTCCAAAATATAATATAAGTATATATATATATATATATATATATATATATATATATATATATATATATATATATATATATGACATGAGATTGACATAACTTCGATCAAGATTTTAATGATTCTGAGAAGAAAAAAGAAAACAATTTCACATTTTGGGCAGGAAAGGGAAATCCCATGTTTGAGGGGTTTTTTTCACTCAAGATGAAGGGCAAGTATTTTGATCCGGAAAATTGGCCTAAAATGTACTTTTGTCTCGAAAGGTAATATTGATCAATGTGCATCAAAAAACTAAAGTATATACAGTGGTTAGTGAATACATGAGAAATTTTTAACCGGTAGAAATCAGAAATCGGTTATATTGAATAGAAGAATGGCCAAAGGATATGGTTAGGGTATAGAATAACTTGGGCGGGAATCAATCTTACTGAAAACACTCTAAAATAATAAATAAACGGACATATCGACGGTTTTACCATGTTAATGAGTTTCACTATGATGATATCACATACTATTGGAACCAGGTTTGTATTTCTTAAAGCACAAGTCGCCTGCTTTTTATACATATATTACAACGCACTCTTACATGTCATCATTTCCTATACAGCCAGTTACTCATTATTAACTGAGCCGAGAGAGGTAATTTATGTAAAGGGCTTGGACACAACCAAAAGGCTTGAGATTTAACGATCTCTATCAGCCATAACATTATTTGACTTTTTATTTCAATAATAACAAGACGATTCACAAGTCACCGACCCGCTTGGCCATCGAGGCCACAAGAAAAAACAAATTGTTATGGTCTCATTGTTGTACTGGAAATACTCTCAAATCAAGGCAAAAATATCACCCATTAGAACAATGTTCAAACGAGCCCATAATTGCCTCCGGTTATCAGGCCTGCAAATATGTTCACGTCGGCTAGAAACATTCGTTGGAACCGGCGCTCTAACACTATAGTATTATTATGTAATATTAACGTTCACCACCTGCCCCAAGGTCGATGGCGATCGGCGGGATGTAGATTTAACTCTTGTAACGGGAATCATATATTTTATTTTATTCCTGAAATAATTTGTTCCATTCACACACAAGCATATCTTCTTTTTTTCCATTCTAGAGTAACTAGGACTATATTTCCAGTGACGAAACTGTTGATTTGATTTTTTTTTTTAAAACAATCGTTAAAATTAACCATTTATGAGCATAACCGCCGAATGTGGGCATACATGTCTCGTCACAACAGTCACGCCAATACGGCTAATTAAATAAAGGTAGGACAGACAACATGTAAACATCTTGGACAGGACATTTGTCGACGGCTTATTTAACACATGTAAATCAATAGGGAAAGGAAAACTTCATATCTGCTACTTTAAAAAAAATTAATTTGCGACCCATTGTCTCAAAGCGGTATTATGTCGGGAAGAATAGCAGTGCTGGAAATTGAATTTATGGCAAGGAATCGTAAGCATGGAATGGCAACCTGTCTAGGAGAGGAAAATGTTGAGATAAAACCGCCACTTGTTTTGTAGACAAGTCTTGGATGACTAAAGACTTAGGGAGCATAAAATCCTAAGGGAAAAGGCAGACAGAAGTTAAAGAGTCGCTGGGCCGAAAGGTGCAAATAGCCCGGGCAGGCTTAACACGAAAACTGCAGCGAAATGCATCTACCCCCTCCCCTCTTTTCAATAAGACTTGGGTTCAATTTCACTTCGTTATGGTGAAGAATACATATTATCTACTGCATTATAAAAGACTCAAATTTCGTATTCCTGA
>NC_088363.1:60937158-60999658 GCF_034508935.2 Berghia stephanieae | reverse complement strand
TGGTGAAGAGCCACTTTTGTTTTGGGTATTATTATAAAACGTATCGAATAGAGTTTTAATTTCTGTTAAATTATTCTCGCATTCACGATAGTTATCACTCGTTACAACTACATAATGCAGGTCCATTCAATACACAAAGGATATCCTAAATAGTATGACATTAATCGCCTACTTTTTAATGAAGCCCGATTCTTTTTTATACAAATTATAATGACAAACACGTTATTAATTACAACAATATGAACTTGGACAACCAAAGTCATTTCGATAACAACCTACAACGTTTCTTATAAAAACATAATATCATATATATGTGTGTGTGTGTGTGTGTGTGTGTGTGTGTGTGTGTTAGGAATGTCCTGCGCATTTGACTGCGGAGAACACTGCGCAGAAGGGACTAGAATTTCATATCCGGCTGCTTTATTAAAATCTAAACAAACGAAATCAACCACGGAATTGTGAATCGCCTCAGGCTAACATGGTACGACACAAAACATAAACAATAATCACGTACTTTTATTCTATCGAAAAAAGATAATAACTAAATAAAATAAAATTAAATTTTAAAAAAATAAGTAAAGTTAAAAAATAAAGAAACAAATTAATAAATAAATAAATAAAAGCAACTTCCACCAAACCATAAAGCGGTAAGGAGATACAATTTAGATCGAGACTATACCATTTATCGATTGTTATCTGATCACCGTTAAATTCTCATACGCCCCCGGCCTGTTGATTCTTTTTGGTATTGAACTGAAATTGCCATTGATGATACACGGCGTTGATTCGTTGCTCGTGATGCAATTAAGATAATAAAAGGCCAGTGATGGAATTAAAAGGGATTAGGTTCCTTTCTCTCGAATCTCAAACAATGAAAGACCAATGATATTACTACGGAGGAATTTGAACCTGTAGAAGAGGCTATGTGGTCTTGTGGTATGACACTCGCTTTCGGACTCTTTACTCACATTATCTCGCCGTACTCAGGTGTAAATGAGTACCTGATCAACATCGCTGTCTCTGAAAAAAAATGTATTGTCGCCGAATAGGCGTCATGTCTCTTTCTTTATGTTACGTGATGCTGTTGGTCAGGGACCCCTTGTAAAGCGCTTTGAGCACGTTTAGTGGATATTGCGCCATATAAAAGTTAATTTTTAAATATTATTTTTAAAGCGTACCAATCACATGCAAAAATGGCCGTGCATTCCTGCATTCTTCCTATTCTTATTAAACAGGTTTGTTTGTTTTTTTCTAAGGAAAATCAAATTCAGGGGTCAATCCGTCGAAATTGAACATCGATCGATCATAATTTTGCAGTTAAAGAGAACGCTATGCATTATTTACATGCGACCCATCGCTTCAAAACGGTACTATGTCAGACTGCTTTAAATGTTGGCGATGGAAGTTGTAGATAAAAAAAAAAAGAAAAAAAGAAAGATACTCTAGAAAGTATTTATGTGTTTTATTGAAGAGAATGGGTACAAATTCTTTAAGTGCCGACATAATTCCAGCCAGATTGAGGCAGTCGGTCGCATATCATCACTGAAGTCTGATTATTGCCCGAAAGGGCTGGACAATAACAATAACAACATGTTGTAACATTGATTTATATTGAACACACGCACATACACACACACACACATACACACATACACATACATGATGGGTAAAAAACTTGTGATTTGTAAGATAAGATCAACTTGTTATTGTAATCCGATCTCACACTAACGGGAAGCCCAATCATTTAATGTTGGATCGAAGTACATCTAATTCTTGGACTTTCCCGGATGTAACATTGATAATTATATACATTCGCATTCTAAGTACTAAATATCTCTGATCGCGATCATTATAAATATGAGTTCCCTGGCCTGTTCCTCTGATCGTTAATTGAAAAATGGTCCGGTTCCCATATACCAGCTTAGTATTTACCAATTTGTCTGACTAAATTAAAGGACCCAAGTATTAAGATCCAATGAACGTGATGAAAACCAATACGAAATGTGAAGAAGATGGTGCGGATTTGCAAGAGAATGAGGAGGCCATACACATACTCTCTCTCTCTCTCTCTCTCTCTCTCTCTCTCTCTCTCTCTCTCTCTGTGTGTGTGTGTATGTATGTGTGTGTGTGTGTGTGTGTGTGTGTGTGTGCACGCGCCCCAATTTCTTAAAATTGTTTACTGGTCAACTCGTCTTTGTAAGGATTCATTGGTACCAACAAGTGATATTTTAAGCTAGAAGTATAATCCACACTCTATTCAAGTAGAAAGGTTGGTGAATGCAAGGCTGGTCCATCTCATCTATATCCCAATCCCACTGTCAAAATCAAATGGCTGCAGCAAGAATTCAAAAGAATCTTAACACTTCTCGTATCGATTGAAGCGTCCGAAGAGATGATATTATCCAATAACTATATTATCATGATGATGATACAGAGAGAGAGAGAGAGAGAGAGAGAGAGAGAGAGAGAGAGAGAGAGAGAGAGAGAGAGAGAGGAGGAGGAGGAGGAGAGAGAGAGAGAAGGGGGGGGGGGGTAGACGGGTGAAAAGACGGAATGACAGAGGCCATAAAATAATATAGAGATTGACAGACATAGATGACGGATATATCATAGCTATAGATGGGTGGCCGTATTGACGGATGAATGAATAGATAGATGGATAGCTAAATAGATCAAGAACGATAGATAGCTAGATGACAGGTAGATAGACATTATACATATATACATATATATATATATATATATATATATATATATATATATATATATATAACCCTGGTAAGAGGGTTTTTATAGTTAGATTATGAACAAAATGGAATAGTAAAGAAAAATATAGACGTCTAGTCACAAAATATAGTCGGGATTGTTATCTTCGAGACGGCAAACAATCTGAAATGTCATCGGGAAAAAAAAACAAAAAACAAAAAAAAACAACATTGTAAACTGATTCATGCAAATCTCGCTTTCTGGTAATTACATGTGTTCTTGAATAGATTAATAAGTCCTTTAAAATAGACTACAAATATATTCGTACACATAAATAATAACCAAGTTAGATTTCAGTGGATTTGTCGGGGTTCTCGAAAGGACGCAAGAAAGATGATGATGATGATAATGATGATGATGACGATAATGATGATGATAATAATAATAATAATAATAATAATAATAATAATAATAATAATAATAATAATAATAATAATAATAATAATAATAATAATAATAATAATAATAATAATAATAATAATAATAAATGGAGAAAAACAATCAGGGATTTAATGCTAAAAATTAAACCAACTGAAGACTAGTAACCAGCATAACTTTCACGAATTTGAGCAGAAAAAGGATTGATAACAAATCAACAACCAACCAAAACGTATGGTAGACAACACTAATAATTGGATAAGTCCATTAAAACAAAAAAACAACTTACAGTACAGAAGGTACACTGGAATTTTTTTTTTTTTAAAGATAAAATAAACAAAGAAGCAGACTGTTTTATCTGAAACGAAGAACCGACTACCGACTTTGCATGGAAATTACAAGAAATAAGATACGGACTGGTGGTACCAATCAAATATTCGAGATGTCAGGAACCTTATTGATTTCTTCTTCTCTCTTGGGGAGATGAGCGAAATGGACCACGGTTCAACAGTTTGGAGTTTGGAGGCGTGTGTGTGATAAGGATCTATAAATACAACGTGAGTGACGTCTTTGACACTAAGGTACAGTATATATAAAAAAGCTGGTGGTGAGTAAACAAATTATGTGGGTGAGAAGCAGCCTCGTGGCAAAGCGTGGGTGGCGTTACTTGTTACGGATAATGGTTTTTCTTTTCATGCATACATACATACATACATACATTAATACATACATACATTAATACATACATACATACATACATACATACATACATACATACATTGTTTACCTCACATGAATTGCCTTTAATTTGGACAATAAAGATTATTATTATTATTATTATTATTATTATTATTATTATTATTATTATTATTATTATTATTATTATTATTATTATACATTACACATACATTTTGAAACCACTACCCCAAACGATAAAATGAAGATCTAAAAGTGGCATATCCAAATCTCAACAAGGAATAGCACTTTAAAAAAATAAAAATAAATGAAATCAAATATCAATTTCCAAAAAATGTAACTTAAACTTTTCACAAATTTTCTCTGCTGTAAATACGCATTGATCTTAGCAACACGTGTCCGTTCAATAGTGTGTTTCAAACTTAAATTTAAAACCTCATCCATTTTGGCTCATTAAAAAAGTTACTACTCTTCTTTGTCGCTGTTACATTCAATGCGCCCGAATGCCGACTCCAAGAGATCCATTGAGATCTAATCATAGGTACCCTGTCATCATAAAAAATCATAACTGGCTATCAACAACATATAAAAATATCATAACATCTTCAAAGTCCTCGAGATGGCTCTGAAAAAGATGGAAAGAAAGAAAAGAAAAAAAAAAAAAAAGAACAATCGAAAAAAAAAAAAAAAGAAAGAAAAAATGAAGTAAAGACAGAAATACAAGTCGTTGCTTCTAATTTTTAACGAAGGATACCAGGAACGGTCTGAAGAAGATCAATAGTTACCCCGCAAGGACAAGACGGGAAAAGATGGGCGATAAGTGAAGATTCAACACGAATGGGGCTATTTATCTGTTTTCTTTTGGTTGAGGAGGGGGAGGTGGGGGTGACTTTCTTTTTCTTTGTCTATTTTCATTTTCATTTCATTATTATTATTATTATTATTATTATTATTATTATTATTATTATTATTATTATTATTATTTTTAATATTATTATTGTTATTATTATTATGACTTTTGGTTGTTTTATTTGTGTTTCTATTGTATTTCTTCTTTTTTTTTTTATTCGGTTTGTTTCATTTGTTGAGGTTTATTTTTGTTTCGTTTTGTTCATTCATTTGATCGTTTTTGTTTTTTTAATTATTACTATTTTGAAACGACGTACACTTATTTGCAAGTCTGATAACCCATCTTAATAGGGGCTCATTGTTATAGAGGAAAAAAACAAAGTCTCAAACAAACGCTGAATATTGTCCATTATATTACAACAATAATATATGTGTGACTGTGTAAATTATATCATTCGGTCATCAGATATAGAAATAATACCGACACGTAGATAATAAATAATGTTTGTGTGAAAGTCATAGTAGAAAGATAGACAGAGGATATGACGGGATGAGATTGGAATTATAATATTAATATATCGGTCGCACTTTTGAGTTTTAGAAAAAAACAAAACAAAGAACAACTGTCTCGTTTTGGTCAGGGAAAAAAAAAACCCCAAAACATTTCAATTAACAAATAGATAGATAAAGACGACCCTAAACTTGCCAAAATGTTATAATACTAAGACTTTGTTTTTAAGTATCAATTGGGGAATGGGGCTGTCGCCTGATGATAAAATAAAGGCATTCCCCAGCGCTTCAAAAGATAAAAATGGACGTGGTAAGTGTTGAAACACAACGCTCCATCGTCAAAATCTAGGTTCACAGAAAGAAATGTTGTTATCCACCACTGACCTCTTTCTTTTCCATCTCACATCATTTTACGTTGAGACAGACAATATGGTCAGCTCCTTCGACGAGAGAGTATCGCAGCAAGAACAAGATTACATTTTTTTTAAAAAACATATATACATTCAATCAAACATAGGCATAATAAAATCCAAAAATAATATAGCCCCATCCTCTGGGACATGGTCCCTTTATTTTCTTACCCGATGCAATGGAATCCATTGCGATTCCTAATAGATTTTATGGTCTACGGGTTATTGCATATACGTATCGTTTTCATATTTATATCGGCCTTGTGACAACAGAGACGAGACAGTAACATAATAAAGGCATAGCTCGTTCCGATACGAGATGAATCTATACATCGAGAGAGAGAGAGAGAGAGAGAGAGAGAGAGAGAGAGAGAGAGAGAGAGAGAGAGAGAGAGAGAGAGAGAGAGAGAGAGAGAGAGAGAATTGAATTGTCTCGATCAAGTTGAACCTGACCAATGTAAGTCATTATTTTGTTCATCCATTATAAGGTATGCGTCCTTCTCCACTTCATGTTTATAATCGTAGCCTCTTTAACTTTGAAAGTGCATAGCGAAAGAGAGAAACCAGCTTTGATGGCGATTCAGTAAACTAAAAATAGTGACAAAAATAATATTGTCAATCTGAGTCTGTTGTACTCAGGAAAAACACATATTTAAAAACATTGGCCAGAAAACTCGTCCTTCAAATATTAATTGGTTTAAATGACTCTCATCTTGGCAAAAACTCTCAAACCCGGGACTTATCGGAAGTTTTAAAAATTTGAAGAAACAAAAGTTAATCCCCTGAACTTACAATAACTCAAATTCTGTCTAATCGGAGAGAATAGATTAACGCCAGTGTGATACTGTGACGAATTGTTACAAATGAAGGATAGGATCGATTCAAGAAATTAAATGAAAACAAACTTGCTCACTCTCTCTGTCTCTCTCTCTCTCTGTCTCTCTCTCTCTGTCTCTCTCTCTCGCTCTCTCTCTCTCGTCGTTATAATTAATACCCTAGTTTTAGAATTAATTATTACGGCGGAACCAAATTGAGAGATTATGATTTTCTCCATCCATATTTAAGACTCCCTGTCCACATTTGCTTCATCTTGTAAAAAGTGATAAACAAAAATGAAATATAAAAGCTTCTGAAAGAATGAAATACCGTGCCGATCACTAATTCTCTGCAGTCGATTTTTAGTAACGCGACTACGTGGTCTAGTGGTATGACACTCGCTTTCGAATCGGAAGGTCCTGGGTTCGATATAGTTGAGTTCAAGGAGAAGGCTCTTTACTCACATACTCTCACCGTACTCAGGTGTAAAATTAGTAGCTGGCCGTTAACAGTGTTGTCTCTGTCCGAAAAAAAAATTAATATCGGCTAACATGCGCCATGTCCGGTCCTAAATGTTAAATGTTGCTGTTGGCCTGGGGCCCCTTGTAAAGCGCTTTGAGCACGTTTAGTGGATATTGCGCTATATAAAAGCTCAATTTCAAAAAATTGTAAAAATGGATTCATGTTTTTATTGTTTTGTTACTTATTTTTGTTGTTGTTGTTGTTGTTGTTGTTGTTGTTGGCTGAACAAGGGTTTTGAGTTGAGCCCTAAACGTTCCGTGTTTGGTATTTTGTTCTTTTTTGAAGCTGTTATATTCATTTCTGTTTATTACTTTTTACAGTCCACAGCTTCTAGCAGCTTAGTATCACTCGATTTTGTAGTAACGATAGCCGCCTCTTTCACATTGAAAAAGCACACACAAAGAATCCAAATGTGATCATGCTTCACATAAAAACCAAAATTGGAGGATAAAATCGATTCCTCAAATCAAGTAGGATCAAATTATTGATTATTCTCAGTCAGACACCATGCGGAGGGAGTCGTATTACGACATAGCTGATTTCAAATCACCTCAATCCACAGTCCTTTCGCAATGACTGTTTCATATCATATAGATAGAATGCGCTTGGCCAAGGAGTTCACAACATTGCCATCCGGAAGTATAACGGATCAACACACAAACTCTGTGTAACCATGAACTTTTATAGTCTGGTTAATACAGTTTAGTGAGAACAACTCACAAACGCGGATGGCAAAAACAATAACAAAGGCCTGAGTGACGTCATCTTCGAACTATCTATAGATAGTTCGAAGTTGACGTTTATTGTTTGTTTTGTTTTTTACCATCCGCGGTTGTGAGTAATTCTCACTAAACTATATTAACCCGACTATAAACGTTCATGGTTACACACAGTTTTGTGCGTTGATCCGTTATACTTCCGGATGGCAATGTTATGAGCTTCTTAGCCAAGCTATCTATATATAGTATGCACTTGGCTAAGAATTTCACAACATTGCCATCCGGAAGTATAACGGACCAACACACAAACTCTGTGTAACCATGAACTTTTATAGTCTGGTTAATACATTTTAGTGAGAACAACTCACAAACGCGGATGGCAAAAACAATAACAAAGGCCTGAGTGACGTCATCTGCATACTATCTATAGATAGTATGCACTTGGCTAAGAAGTTCACAACATTGCCATCCGGAAGTGTAACTGGCCAACACACAAAACTGTGTGTAACCATGATCGTTTATAGCCTAGTTAATACAGTTTGTGAGAATTACTCATAAACGCGGATGGCAAAAAAACAATAACAAAGGCCAGAGTGACGTCATCTTCGAACTACAAAGGCCAGAGTGACGTCATCTTCGAACTATCTCTACTCTTATCAGAAAACAACGACGGTGTAAAAACGTTATTATGCCTTTTTTTATATTTATGCAAAACGACCTCGTGTGGCCATGCGTTCTTCGGGGCGGAAGGTCCAGGTTTCGAGACCCGCTCAGAATGGCGCATAGTTGAGTCCTTTGGAAAAGGCTCTTTACTCACATTCTCTTACCGGAGTCAGTTGTTAAATTATGAATACCTGGCCGTTAACACCGTTGTCTCTGTCCAAAAAAGATTTTAATACCACCTAGATCTTATAGGGTTCATGTCTCGCCCTACATGCTAAGTGATGCTCTTAGCTTTGGAACCTAGCAAAGCGCTCTGAGCTAGTTTAGTGGATTTATCTCTTTATAATGCTCAAGATTGTCGGGTTGTGTTGGTTTTTTTTTAATTGTTGGAGATGTGGATGGCCAAACCTATATTCGACTTAATTTTAAAAAGAGCGATTTTGATCCTCCCAAGTTAAAAGTGTTCTTATTTTTCTGACTAGTCTCTCTTCCCTGTAGAGATTGGGTGGCTGGACGTATTAGATCTGACGAAGGTATTTTGCAATAGATTCAGAGGGTAGCAAAAAGGACTGTGTGCTTTTGGTTTAACGCTACAATGGCTAGGATAAACTCTGGCTATAAGGGCCTAGTTTCTCAGAGAAACTGCTTTTCCTCAGTCCTCTAGGCTCGTCGTGGCGCTCAACACTGCTCATAGTGCAAAAGAGATTAGTCTTGAAGGTGTTGCGTTAAACTAAAATGGTCACTATTAAACAGTATGCACTTATCAATACACCTAGTAGGTTATGGCATGAGGTAGGGAAAATGACCCACTTTTTTCTTTTGATCCGAAAGAAATTAATTACAGCTTGTTTCAATAAAAATACCCGGGTTGTTACAATAAAAATACCCGGATTATTTTCCTGCTCTCTACTAAGTGGCAATAATGTATTGGTTGATGCAATAACTACGGCTGCTCATATTGAATATCCTCCTCCTTTAGAAAGATTAGTTTCTTTTCCCAACATCTATTGGATATGAATCCCAAATGACCACAATGAAAATAAATATCTTCTATAGGAAAGGACGGAACAGTTTGGTATGGTTATCTTTGTACATATTTCTATGTGCCCCATGACACGTATATCACACTAAAGAAATGTAACGTGTTTGCCATAAACCATTTATTTAATTGCATACTCTCGAGAGACACGTATTTAAGATTTTGTCCAGAAAACTCGTCTTTCAAATATCGATCGATTTAAATGACCCACATCTCGGCAGAAACTCTCGCGAGAGTCTTTGCCAAAACCTGCGCCATTTAAATCGATCGATATTTGAAGGACGAGTTTCCCGGCGTGTCTTGCCAGAGTACGGCAGTTAACTGGTTAATATCATAACAGAATTAATTCAATAGCACTGGAAGAGGAGATGCGATATAAAAGCATTTTAAAAAGGACAAGATCTGCTATGGTGAGAGCATGTCAAGATCACCGGACATTGCCTTTTCTATTCGTGATCAATTAATCTAAATTACTGGACTGTCTGTGTTGACATCTAACCACTTCAGCGGCTCTCTGAAAAGAAAAAAATGTGTTTTTTTTTTTGTTTTTTTTCGGCCTAGCAGAAAGAGACTTTTTAACAATCCAAGTCGGGGGTCATCAAAACCCATTGAAATATTATGATTCAAAACTTATATCTTTAAAAAAAAAAAATGAGAAGACGTTTAGTAGAAAATACTGCCCTTTAGACACACACGATAACCTAATTGACCTTCTCCTTTCAGTGTGGAAAAATCTTGTATGTATAGAGAAATAACCACTAAATTATGTGTTGAGAGCACTGTACACAAGAATTCGCAAGCTAACTGTAACACTTAACAGGTAGGACGAGACATGACGCCTGTGAGGCGATGTTATAGCAATTTTATCGACAGAGACAATGCTGTTACGGGCCAACTACTCATTTAACACCTCGGTGTGGTGAGCGAGGGCATTAGTAAAGAAAAGCCCTTTCGAATGACTTAACCTTGCGCCGCCCACAGCGCTCTTTCGAAGGCTTGTGTTAGTGTTATACAACAAGACCACAACCCGCGCGAAATGGATTGTTATAATATGCGCTAATCAATCAGCATTATCGTCACCGGCATTTAATACGGGACTGATGATATGTGACATAGGGTGCGAGAAAAATATAAACCAGAAAAAAATAAAATTGCTATTTCAATACGAAGTAGACATCAGACCTATTCGAAAAAGTTTAAGCAATAAGAATAAGACCTTAAGGTAATACTTGTCAAGTTTAATAAAAAGGATAGTTAAGAAACCATGTTGGTTATACCAAAGTCTTTTAAAAATCACGATATGAGAGGTTTCCAAACATACCCTTGGTTTTAGCAGCATAGCGTTACTAGTGTGAAAAGTTCACCGTCTGTTTTTTGTTTTTTTTTTTTTGTTTTTTGAATGACGGATCGAGATAGAATCTAAAATAGATAAAATACGAGCAGAAACCATAATCGATTTATAAACAAAGATGAATGGCCTCCAATCAATGAACCTTCACTTGAATCCAATGGACAACAGCACTTGGTCATTGATGGTTTATAAGGATTGCAGGTTTTACACAGAAGCAAGCTTAATAAAGGATAAAATTTAAAATCCATGGGATCGACTCACTATTCAAGTCATTAGAAAATCAGTGGTTTGCAGGAGGAAAATGGGACGCAACAACAGTATTATAAAGAAAATTGAGGGAGGGATCCACAGATCACATCAAAAGTTAAGAAATACGTCTAAATTATTCGATATGATATTGGAGCAGTGTTTAATTGGAATAAGAATGGAATTTTTTTTTAAATCAAAATTTTTTACTTGGAAATGTTAGTGAACATAAATTTCAATAAATAGGGCTGATTATGGTAAAATTCAGACTTGCATAATTCAAAGTCTCTCTCTGCAGGGTTCTAAACTTTGCCGAAATTTTTTTGTTTTTATTTTGACCTTTGCGATGCAATTCCTTTACCGATGTGTCAAAATAATGTAAGAAATACTCACTAACTGGTGTGTTTGGTATGTACTTAGGCGGTATCTCAGGCCCTTTCATACAAGAAATAAATAGTCGAGGGGACGAAACGGGGGTAAATGGCGGGAAATATTCTGATTGATTTATGCTTGGTCACGGACGAAACATCAATTAAGATTCGAAACTTTTATCCCATGAATGAAAACAAACACATTTTTAAAACGTTGACCAGAAAACTCGTCACTCAAATATCGATCAAATAAAATGGCCCTCATCTAGTGAAAAACTCTCGGCCATCATCTAGTCAAAAACTCTCAAATGTGGGATTTCTGTAAGTTTTGACAAGATGAGGATCATTTTAATCATCGATCAGTTTTGGAAGAACAAGTTTTCAAGCGAATGTTGTTTTTTTTTACGTGTGAGTTTGTTTGTTTTTTGTTTTTTGTTTTTTTTTGTTTGTTTGTTTGATTTTGTTTTTTCTTTTTTTCATCAGTACGGCAATACAAAAGACGGCCCTTAAGAGAAGATTACTTGATTCCCGTCTCTCACTGCGAAATGAATCTCGCAATGCATTCATTCCATAACAAATATTATCCTTCTCGAGAAGATTGCCTGGAAGATTGTTTTTAACGACTATTATTTCTATTATTTTTTTTCCTTTTGTATCATGCCAATATCAAAATCTTGGCTCAATGACAACATTACAAACACAAAAGGTAATGCATTTATCTGCATTGCCATTCCGGGCATTTATTATTGGACCGGTGAGATGTAATAATAATAAAAAACGCATGTATAAATTAATATCAGAAACCAGCATGATCAATGCATTGGCCTCTGTCAGCTATCATTGCGCTTTTGTTGTAGTTGTGTAGTATAAAAATAAAAATTACGATTTCTTTGTGAGATAATTAAGGGATGACGAAGAAAATATATATTATAATATATAATATATATATAATATATATATATATATATATATATAATATATATAGGTTCATAGTGACAACAGATGGAAGATGTACCGAGACATACGAGCAAGAATAGCTCAGCAAACAGCTTCATGGACCTGGGAACATTTTGAAAAAAAACAGATGTCGTTCGGATTAGATTCGATCTTAAAGTGCTACGTGGGCCAATCTTGTTATACGGATGCGAAAGCTGGACTACAAATGCAGAACCAAAGAACATTGAAGCTTTTGAAATGTGGTGCTGAGAAGGATGCAGAGATATCGTATCTGCACACAAACGAACGAGAAGTGCAAACAACTACACAAGGAATAATGCCTAATGTGGATCGACAACTATCCTTTCGGACCATAGTAAGGAAGATAAGAATGAATACCTGCAAGTTGTGGAAAATACTGTAACGCGCCGGGAGACAAAGAAACACTCATAGACCACTGAAGGCTTCACAGCCTACATCAAAGCTGTTTGAAAGGCAAGAGACAGGGAGGAATGGAGAGAGATATCATGCAGTATCGAAGCCTGGACAGCATGGAACTAGAAGAAGAAGAGAAGATATATATATATATAATATAATAAATATATATATTAATATAATTAATAATATATATATATATATATAATATATAATAGAGAGAGAGAGAGAGAGAGAGAGAGAGAGAGAGAGAGAGAGAGAGAGAGAGAGAGAGAGAGACAGAATGAAAATACGTGTGGGCGTGTGTGTGTGTGTGTGTGTGTGTGTGTATGTATGTGCGCGTGCGTGTGTTTGTGTGATTTTTTTTTCTCGCCCAGGACCTAGTACTCGTATATATTACTAATTATTCATCCCTGTACGTTCTAAATTGGCCGACAGAGCTCCTCTACACTGTTGTAAAAAAGCTGACAATATCAAATGCTAAGCAAAGAACAGTTGGTGGAGTTGTTGTTTTCTTTTTCTTATCATTCCAAATTTGCTAGATCTGATTGGCACGTCCAAAAGCTTCATCCCCTACTTTCAAAATGATCAAAGCCGCCTGATATTCTCTTTTAGTGACTTTGTCCTCACAGGATCTCTTCCTCGTATGTCTTACACTGTTGTCAAAGCTGACAATATCAAATACAGTATTAAGTAAAAAACGGCCAAGGGGCGTCATACTTCTTCCAGTTTGTTGTTGTTTTGGGTTTGTTTGTTTTTTCTCACATCCTATTATATCTCCTTTGCACATTTTTAAATATGCTGTATTTTCGCCTAGTAAGTAACATCACGAAAGGAGGATAACATGAGCTTATAGCGCTTCGGACAATTTCATTCAAATATAATATGTAGAGGATCACGTCACAATTATTATAAAATATTTTGCATGGAATATGTGACACAACTTCACACGTGCTCGGACAAACATAGTTGGTTTATAAACAATAACGTGAAATAATTCGACTTCCATCTGATCGTGGCTTTTGTTTTTATATTGACAAACGGGTGACTAGTTATCACACGATTTTCTAGTTTAAGTTTACACATAGTTTTCTGTGTTGATTCTACGGATCAAGAGGTAGAACAGTGGGTTTTTTACTTAACACATACCATCTATAGTAAAACCTGTGTAGTCTGCTGTGTCTACCAATCACTGCCACTGTTTACATTATGACGATTGTCCGAGAGGCGTGGCTATCTACCGGTTAATTCTTACTGCTATCTCAGTTTCGCAATCACCAAACGTCATTCAATGCTAAGCGTTACCGGATATGTTGTTGTTGCTGATGGTGATGATGATGATGATGATGATGATGATAAGCTCAATAATACTAATAATAATGACGATTATACTAACAATAACAATGACAACGACAATATCAATAATAACAATAATGATGATATAAGAAGAAGAAGAAGAAGAAGAAGAAGAAGAAGAAGAAGAAGAAGAAGAAGAAGAAGAAGAAGAAGAAGAAGAAGAAGAAGAAGAAGAAGAAGAAGAAGAAGAAGAAGAAGAAGAAGAACAACAACAACAACAACAACAACAACAACAACAACAACAACAACGTAAATGATATTGGAAGAATTTCGCGCCGATCGTGGGAGAAGAGATATCTTTTGAATCATGTAATTATCATAATATAAGAAAGACAACCGAGCATTTATTCACCTAAGTGTCTGTCTACATACAATTACCTCCCTTGACACCAAAAATCTAAAGTGTGGTGGAAATTGCTGCATGGATGCAAGTATGTTAGGCCAAAAGAAAAAAAAAGAAAAGAAGAAAAAAAAAAAAAAAAGCCTGAATCCCATGTCCAACAAATTCAAAACCTGAAACTTGTTTTGAAATGTGACCTATTGCCTCAAAATGGTATTATGTTGAGATGATCTACATGTCGGAAATAAATTAAAATACGTTTCAAAAAGCCGGGAATCTTGCACCCACGTAGATTGGTTTTACAGGCTCTTTCGAGTAGAAACAGAACATGACTATGAATATTATATATGATTTCTACATTAACATAGTTGTTAAAGGGTTTCATTGCATCAGCCTTTTTATTTTTTAATGGAAATTATCTGGACAAAAACGGCTAAATAAATTAAAGGTTTACCCATAACAAGACAGCATCTTTTTTCCAAGAGCATACGTATTTCAATAGATTGCGATAAGATTTCAAAACATTTTTTATCATATTGATCAAATAAAAACCATGATGGATTACAGTCCGGTGGGTGTGTTTTAAAGCTAAGATTTCCCTGGGGGCTCTATGTTTAATCCTGGGATTTGTGCCCTTCTTTCAGAAATACCGATAACTGAACGGATAATAATGTGTCAACAAAAGCTCTGATTCAGAAAGGGTAATGAAAACTAAAGAATGGAGAAGGAATGAGAGAAGAGAATTCAGTGCATCTTTGAAGATAAAAATATTATTAATTTGTACATAGTTATAACTGTCCGAGTGAGAACAAGACCTTAAGGTCATGCGCTAAACAAAAATGCTAATTAACTGTATAAGGATGTATTGAGGTCTTTTATATCATTTCAAGAAGATACAAAACTTAATTAAAACTAGTGTTATGTTAATCAATCTATGTGCAGTCCACTACATATTCGCAGCTTTCGGTTAATCGCAACATTTCCCAAAAAACTGAATTAATTATATATAAAAGTCACTGGTTAATTGCAACAAAATTCGGTTAATCTCAACAAATTTTTGCCCCCAAAAAAGTGGAAAATTCAAGAAATCAATCAAACTTAATATCATGATTAAATTTCATCATGGATGAAATTGTGACAGGTTGAAAAATCAAGAGTGAGCGGGATTTAATGCTGAGTGTGTCACCACTCTATTAGAAACGAAAGATGGCGAGGCTTTGCAGTAGCCTATGTGTTTGTGATGCCATCTGGAGGCGAGGGGGGCTGGGCATAGTCTTGAGAACAGGTAGATAATGACAGTCGTAAAAAGAGACTAAGCGATACCCTTTGTTTTAGGATTGGCAACTGTGCATTGTGACCAACGAGTTTGGTGAGAGCTTATTGTCTCTCATCATGGCTAATCTCTTGGACACTTACAAATGTTGAGAACAAAAGAGTGAAAGTTAATTCAATATGAATAAGATGTCGACTTGCATCAAAGTTGCTTTTGCTTGAAAAAGTCTACAAAAGGCTGCCATATGGTTTTTGTTTCAATCAAATTGCCCAGTCTGTGGTGGACTAAGAACATTGCTTACAACAACTGGTTTGAATGTACCATATATGTGTAAAATGTTGCAATATTGGACATGGAACTCAACTTCAGTTTATTGCAACTTCAGTTAATCGCAACATTTTGGATTATCTGGAGTGGAGTGTAATACCGTAGGTGAGAAATTCTGCATTATTCTTATATATATTCAAAAACTTTTAGACTGAATTTTCTTTCAAGTTAATTTCTCCCATTACATAATGATAGGCTGGCTTAGATTTTCTTTGAGAACATTACAAGCAATATGTTTCAGGCTTTAACAAAACAAAACAACAAAAGCGCACCAGATGAGAAACAAAGTGCATCGCAGTTACTCTATCCTGGGTAAGCTAGTCCCAAAATCAAGCAACTACCACTTGTCAGAAAGTTGACAACTTAATAAACACACGATTAGCATCCATCAAGTGAGGACTAGATGCCAAAAGAGAATTTTTGTTTATATAAAATAATCAGAAATTCAGGGTTAAATAAAAATAAATTACTTTTTAAGCTTTTTAATAACAACATATAGCACTTCTATAGAGCATAACCATAACTGGGCCATGCTTTATGATCTTCACATTTACAAGTATGTCAATCTAACTTGGACTAGCACTATCATTCACATCCACCATCACACACACACACACACATACACACAATTACAAAAACAAACATACTTTCATCTATTTCTCAAAAGAAGAAAACATCAATAAAAAAAAAATATGGTACAATGATAGACGTTTCAAAAAAAAATGTTTTTTTAAAAGTAATATGTTAGCTTTGATTTAAAGCATCTACACGCGACGAAAAGCATTAAAAAGGTTGTTCCATATCTCAGGACCAAGTGTTGAAAACGATCTTCCACCAAAACATAAGTATTTTGATTTGTTATTTACTTGCAGTTTGGTGTGGTCAGGTGAAGACCGTAGCATTCTAGATGGAGAGTAGACATTTACAAAATTGTCATTTCACCCTGATGAAGCAGAGATCTTGCTGAAGCAGTGATGTAGGTGAAGAATGAGGTGAGAAAAGTAATATAATTTAGGCTCATTTAATAATCAAAACACTCTAAAAGATCTGCCCATCAATTTCTCATGAAATGTATAAATCATATATTTGTCAAGACTGTCTTTATACCTTCAATACTGTGTTAGTTAAAAAATTTTTTTTGCTTTCCTGTCATCATTGGTTCCTTACTCGGTATGACAATACAGGATCCCTTAACGCTTCAACAGATATGTCTAAACCATCTTTATTTGACAAGAAAGACAAAATCATCGATCAATTGGAAGTCCAATTAGAAATTAAAAAGAAATTAATTAAATCCTAAACCCTTAAAAAGGAACAAAAGTCAGTCAAAGTCTGTGGGCTAATGGAAAAGCTTTTCTAACAACTTAAAAGATCTGGATAAATGTATATGAAAGGTGCCAGACAAAAGAAAGAAAAATACCAACAAAAAAAGAAACATCCCAGAACATCAGTCTACCTCAACTGGGGATCGAACATCAGACCTTCTGATTACTGGCCAGATGTGCTACCATTAATACGTTTATGATTTTGTCATATTTGATAATGACAATTTCGTGAGGGTACACCATGGTGCAATGACCAGCCAGATAATATAAATAAATATAATGATAGGATGTATTATTATAAATATATGCTGTGAATTAATACGTCATTTAATACTTGTTAGTCCCATTTTGGGGGAAGGGGCATCCAACAAAAAATATTAGAAGAGAAAAAATCTGAATTTGAAAGAAAAAATATATTAGTTCTACTCCTTTATTTCCAACTATTTATTTTAGACAATTTAAAATTCTTGATGTAATGAAGTTCAGCTTGGTCATACAGTCATTTATTAGTAAAAATATAATAATTTTTATTTTGAAAAAATGTTGGTTTAAAAAAATCCTAATGTAGAGGGAAAAATCTAAATTTTTGGCAAAATTTGGCACCCTAAAAATTTTTCGTAATGAATACCAATCAGCTGATCAGTGACCAGACTTTTTAAATAAACAATATGCAAGTTTCTCAGCTAGAATCATATTTTGCAAAGGACATCTAAGTCTTGTCGCAGTTGATAAATTTAGCTACAGATGACGTGATAAATTTAGCTACAGATGACGTGCTGTTTCTTACAACTCAATGCCTTCATATCTTCAAGTATTGAAATTGTTTTCCAATTTCTAAGAAAAAGCTATTAAACGAAATAAAAATAAATTTTATTGTTAAGATTTAAGACATTAGATTACAATTACATGACAATTCAATCATTTGAAGTGAGAGCAAGCAAAAAGTGTAGCAGAAACAAACAATTGAAATACATTACTGCGAATACCTGGCAACTGAGCAAGATAAAATTGACTGGTTTCGTGAAGTTATTATAGCATTTGTTTCGATTGCCTTCTGTTTATATCATGGGAATGATATCCAGGCCCTTTTATACACAAGAATTTCCTGAAAACTAGAATTTAACAAAGGAAATAAATCTGCTCACTTTTCTGACTTGATAAGAGGAAAGAACATTTTTTAAAATCTTTTCAGAATTTAGACCTTCTTTAAAAAATTCAAATTCAAACTTTTTGGTATTAGTATTAATAGAATAGAAATTCCACCAACTTGGAAAATCTACTACTACTACCACATTTTTTCTTAGTGAACGATGTGAGAAAGGGAAAAATATAGAATTTATAATTGCTTTGCTGCGAGTTAGTTTAGCCATTCAAAAAAATACACAGGAAACCTTAAATCTAGTTCTGTCTTTATTAGTGAGTTATCAAAGTGATTCCAATTAAGGGTTTTTATTTGATTTGTCTTTTTTGCGTTTTTGTCTAAAGTTAGAGCAGGTACTACAAAAAGAAAGATATGTAAGCTCTAACTGACTAACATAAGTCTTTCATTAAAAAAAAATAAAAAACAACAAAAAAAAAAAATTCAGCTTTTATACATACCTGCCTACTTGAAAATTTCAAATTCAGTAAGAAATACAAAATTCATCAGTAATTAATGGTCAAATTTCAGTAATACTAAAGCAAACAAAATTAATGGCTCGGCCGGGCATTCCCAATGACCCCCGCACTAATAATATGCTTATTAATGACCTACTTTCGACACTGCACTGTGTCTACCGATGAGGGTAAAGTTTCCGTGTCGAGTCGATGACGTCACTCGTCGCCAGCCAATGAGACATTGAGATTTTTTATTGTAGCATGCCGTAAATAATGGAAAAAAAATTATTATTTTATAATTTAACATTGCGACCATTTGTATCAGTAATATTTCTTCTATTTCCGTAAGTCCGTAATTGTCCTTACACTTCCGTAACAATTACGGACCGACGGTCCGTAATAATAGGCAGGTATGCTTTATATAGTGCAATATCAACTAAACATGCTCAATGTGCTTTACAAAGGGTTCCTGACCAACAGCAATACATAACGTGTAGAATGAGACATGATGCCTGTTAGGCGATATTAGAATTTTTTTCCAACAGAGACAATGCTGTTACTGAATACGGTGAGAGAATGTGAGTAAAGAGCCTTTTCCAAGGACTCAACTATCCCCCGAGGGAGGCTCGGACCCAAGACCTTCCAGTCCAAAACTGAGTGTCATACCACAAGACCACATAGCTGCACTAACATAAGTCTTTCATACAAACAAATATATCCATGATATTAATTTATGTTATCTTGAATGCCAAAAAGGGACACCCTAAAGTACCAATCTCTCCCTAATATAATATTTAAAAGAAAATTAAGATGGTCTGAAAGTTGTGTCTTGTAAACTTGCACATGCTATAAATTTCAGTCTTGTTGATCGAAATTGAAACTCTAAATAAATTTTAATCACGTTTCGACACAGCAAACAAATTTGATATTGAAAATGAATAACATAAATTAGACAGGGCTTTGGAAGATGAAATGACTATTGAGGTCAGTGAAGAAGAAACGAGATTCGTATTTTCGAAACTAAACGAGAGGAAGGCTGCTGGGCCGGATGGATTGAAAGGAAAATTATTAAAAGAATGTGCCCATCAGCTTTCCCCCATTTATACACATATTTTTAACTGGTCCCTCCAATGCATTTCGATCCCTGAAATTTGGAAAACTTAAAAAATTATTCCTGTTCCAAAAAAAGAAAAACTTGAATCTATGAACGATCTCAGACCTGTTGCACTGACTTCAATAGTCATGAAATCTTTAGAAAAACTTGTTCTTGTTAAAATTAGGAACCAGTTTATGCCATTGAGTGATAGTCATCAATTTGCTTACAAACCAGGACGTGGCGTAGAGGATGCCATTTTGCTGTTTACAAACAACATCTACAGGCATCTAGATCATGCTAAGAGCCATTGCAGATTGCTTTTTGCAGATTTTTCTTCAGCGTTCAATACCATGCAACCTCAGTTGGTTGTTCAAAAATTGACTAGTCTGAATCTAAACAAGTATATAATTGCTTGGGTGCTCGAATTTCTTACGGAGAGAGCACAATATGTTCAATTAGGACAAAACATATCTTCCTGTATAACTACAAATACTGGTGCTCCTCAAGGTTGTGTATTGTCCCCTGTATTATTCACAATATACACGAATGACTGTAGAAGTCAAAACCTGAGTGTACCTTTAATAAAGTTTGCAGATGACACCGCTCTTCAAGGCCTCATAAAAAAATGGCAACGAAGTGGCTTATAGGCAAGAAATTGATAGATTTGTGTCTTGGTGTGATGCCCACCACCTAGAGCTTAACATAAGCAAGACAAAGGAGCTAGTGTTTGACTTTAGGAGACTGAAGGAACCGATAGAACCGTTAAAATTAAAGGACAAATTCGTCCAGCGAGTTCCTCACTACAAATACCTTGGTGTAACGATTGATGACAGGCTCAAGTGGGATGAACACTTGAAAATAATTAGGCATAAGATGTGCAGACGTACATATTTTTTTTATCAAAACTCTCTCAGTTTAGAATAGATAAAACCCTCTGCACATTATTTTATAGAGCAGTAATCGAAAGTGTTTTGTCATTTTGTATAACAGCTTGGGGAGGCAATTGCTTAGCAGTGGAAAGGAACAAAATAAATTCAAATATTAAAAAATCCATTAAACGCTATATAAATGATGTCGACGATGTAGATCTTTTATACGAGAAATTTTGTATAAATAAAATATCTAAAATATTAAATGACCAGTATCATCCACTAAGACCATCAGTTATTATGTCAGAAAGAAGTGGTCGCCCTTTCTCTATTTCAACGAAAACAGAGAGACACCGAAAATCTTTTCTGCCGTCCAGTATTAGGCTTTATAACAACAAGCAATAATCATTTTATATAATTATTTCGCATTTTTACTTTCAAAAATGTAAATATTAATTTATTTATTAATTTATTTGTTTTGCAATATACAATATACTCTGGTTATAGAGCTGCTCCTTTTTTATATATACATCCTATTTCCATTGTATTTTTATCTTATTATTGTGTAAATTATAACATGTCTGTACAAAGAATTTCCTTTTTGGGGTGCAATAAAGTATTATTATTATTATTATTATTATTATTATTATTATTATTATTATTATTATTATTATTATCATTATTATTATTATTTAGAATTTCTTCCTACCTGGAAAATGTCTATTACTCTCCTGTTGATTGAGTGAATACATTCTTTCACAAATAAGCAGGCTGAGTGTGATGATCACTAAGTTTTAAAGTTAAAGTTAAAGTTAAAGTCAAAATAAATTTGCTGTTTGTTTTTTTTTTACACAATCTCATCCAATCTGTTTTACGTGAGCCAGATATCATTCAGATTATGGACCTACAAAACTGCTTTGGATTTAGTAGTAGACGGTAAGCAAAATTTATGATTGGTTTAATTAAATTTTATCTCAAGTTTTGTGTGTTTGCATATCAATTTTATGAAATACCAAATTTACCAAGTGTGGGAGTCAGCAAGGACATATCTTTGGTGCAGAAATAAAGGCAGAAAAGGATGTACAACTGAGAGTGATTACAGACCGGGGAATGTTGTGATTTTGGAGTGAATGGGAACGAGAATGAGACTGCTGAGCCACATTATCATCATTTTAACTTAAATTAATGCCATCAATGCAAGGAATAAAAAAAGCACGGTGATTGGTATGACTATGACGTATGACGCACAGATGATTGATTGCTGAAACACGAACTTATGCTGTGTGTTGATGACAATGAGCATGCATACTAATTTTAGCCCTACCTTCATTTCGGGCAGGAGAAGATTTCGACGAGGGTGACTGGTAAGAAATAAAGAGGATGAGGCTACCATCATTCGCTTTACTGTGTGAGTCAAACTTGTGTCTATATCTGACTGCATTCCTTCTAGACATAATTAGCATAACCAATGCAAGCATAAGATTATAGGCACGTGTAAAACCGACGTCCCGTATGAAGAAGACAGAAGACGTTTCATTTTGGAGATTCAACTTTCGATTTCGTGAAAAAAAAGAAATAGCTCTCGATCTGTACGGTTTCTTGACTAATCTGAAAGCAAATCAAGGCACTTAAATATTCTATCCGCTAACAATCATCTTTAGATACTTACCTTGGGTGTTTTTATGTATTCCATGTCTGAAAATTTAGGATGATTTTGTTCCTTCTCTTTTGTTTACATCCAGATTCGGCTAAGCCATGACAGGAACACCCAGTTTGCCAGATATTTTTTTAGTAACTAATCAAATTAGCGTTATGTACGAACTATTTTTCTCTCTTTTATTTTTTTTTTCTCCTCCTGCTATAATAGAATGTGATATATCTACTTTTCACTCATTTAAATTTTAGGAGTTACAAATATTAATTAGGTTGAACTGTTAATTATACAAGCATCTTTAATTCAATTAATATTGATAGAATGAATAGTGATTCCATCTCACGTTTCATATTTTCAAGTAACATTAAATAAAGCTGGAGGCAAATTGTTAATTCATAAAGTAATAAAACATCGTATGAAAAAGAAACAGGCCCTAAATTTTCCCCTTAAGTAGAATTTGCTTTTTGATGCATGTTTTAGTAATGAATGTTTGTCAGAGTAATTGTGTATACATTGCCAGTCAATCTACTTTGTGTTCCATTCAAATAAGTTTTCAAGAATGTGCTGCCGACACGTTTTTTGTTTTACATTATAGTAATGTTAATTTACCCCGATTTGGATCATAAACCATATATGACATGGAAAGTTGCAGAATGCGCTCACAAATAATTTGCATTTCCTACCTCACACTCTGCCCTTTGTGTATGGTTAGGAATTAGAGTCGTGGTGCTACCCCCCCCCCCCCCAATGAACATAAACGGCTTCTAAAGAAAAGAAGAAGAAAAAAACTTAACACGGATCGTTTTGTGCTCAAAACTATGAACCAAAACAGTTAACACGATAGTACCTCTCATATAAAATCCAGGCAAACTTTCCTTCATCGTTTATCCTAACGTAAAAGTCAGAGATCTGTTCTCTAGCCCAAATATTGATTTTACTTGAAGTTCAGCCATTCAGTTTTTTTCATTGTTGTTTTAAGTCGGATTCGTTCAATCTTAAGTCTTTTGTTCTTATTTAAAGCTGTTATATTAATCTTTCTTAAATACGTTACAGTCCTCATCATTCACATTTCTGCTCGGCGTTGACAAAACATTTCTGGACACCAAAAATGTCAAAAAACGTCTAAATATAAATTTTTGACGTCTACCCTACATAATATTTCTTAAAAATTGAGCTCCCAAGTTATTTTTTACAAAAAGTTACAGAATTTCGGGCATTCTTTTATTATACTTTTAACAGTTTTGGACGGGAAATGGTCACATTCAGAACCAATATTCCATCGTTAATTGTAAACGACAATCTGGCACACTATAATTGACACCTCCCCCTTTTCCTTCCGATCGTTATCATTGTTATTCACCATTTGGTAGATTGTCATAATAATAATATGTTTTTTTTTTTTTTTTTCTACTATGAAAAACTTTGGGATTACGTTATGAGCCAGTTTTCGTCCAAATTACAAGACTCTAATTTAACGCAAACACTTGATTCAAAAGGAATTTTTAGTCATTCTACTGAATGTCGTTATAGCCGATCCTTGCTATTATCATTGTGACGTTGCATTGTCACCCGACCTAAATGAATAAATTTTCCAATCGATAAATTGACGACTGCATAGCAATCCTCTTGTGGCACGGGTGCCAACTTAGCGTCAAAGAAAGAGATAAAGTGCTGCTCTATCTTTTGTCTTGTCTTGTCTTGTCTTGTCATTAAACGCAACCAAGGGCAACCCCGTGCTCCGAACATAATCGCGACTGTGTGGATGGTGAGAGCAACACTGTGTTTAGGCTTTTATTTTGATTTGTTCAATTTCTCTGTCAAATTCAATTTGACCATTTAGCCTATTGTTTAATGTTTTCATGCAGAGAATTCCATATTCAGATGGTGCTTGGAAAAATCGAGTTGAGATGAGCGTTAACGCGGGACTGTATGAGTGCTGTTTTCTTTTGTTTTGTACAAGGTTATCTATACTATACTATTGTTGTCAGTCCCTGGTGGGCCTTAAAGATGACTTTGGCTTTTTGTATAGTGCGGCTCTCATGTAATGGTTACCAGTTTGGGCTCTTGGGCTCTTATTGACGCTATCAGTCCCCCTGTAATTGTTGCAAAGACATGCCCTGTTTTGAACTTTCTCGAATTGTTCTATCGGCATTTTACTCTTGGGTTCCCAAACGCATGCACTATATTCTAAAATTGGCCTTACGAAGACTTTATAGCAGGTTTCCCTGATGTTCTTGGACAACTATGTACATTTCTTCTTCAGAATCCAAGTTTTATAGGTATTGGCCTTTATACAAACTTTATCGATGTGGTGCTACCAATACATTTTGTTGTCAAGAGTTAATCCAAGATATTCTGCTTATTGTGTTCTCTCCAATTAATTTTTCTTCGTGTATATATTAGTTTGAACTTATTACTTTCTTTTTGTTCGTTAAACAATTTTGCTGGCATTTCTTTGGGTGGAGGAATTCCATTTTCCATTCTTTCTCCCACGATTGTATCTGCCCTGGTCCTCTTGAAATAGATAGTATGAAGTTGACGTCACTCAGGTCTTTGTTATTGCTTTTTGCCATCCGCGTTTATGAGTAATTCTCACAAAACTGTATTAACTGGACGATAGATAGAATGAAGTTGGCATCACTCGGGTCTTTGTTATTGCTTTCAACCATCCGCGTTTATGAGTAATTCTCACATAACTGAATTAACCAGACAATAAATGTTCAAGGTTACACAATGTCATAGTTTTGTGTGTTGGTCAGGTATACTTCCGGATGGAAATGTTGTGAGCTTCTTAGCCAAGCGCATTCTATCTATTTTGCATTCTTTTGATATTTGAATTTCTCTATAAAGAACGATATCGTCGCAATTGTGATACGTTACTCGGCATAGAATTGATGTAAATAAAAAAAAAAAAGAATGGTTTGTGTCGAAATATCCCAACCTACCCAATCTGACTGACAAAACAATAACAAAAAAAAGCTGTATGTACACATACACACACACACACACACACACACACACACACAACATTCAGTGCACACGTCATGTTTACAACCACTGTTTTGGTAGAAAACGAGACTGTTCCCCTCCTCCTTTATTGATGCTATGCATTTAAATAAAATACTCACAATTGCTACCCCTATATTAATTTACCATCACATAAACCGATTAGTCCGATTGAGATAATTTAGTGAGAACTAATCACCCAACTGGCGGTCTAAAAACAATAAAAGAGTTGAGTGACGTCATCTTCATTCATTGTAACTTAACGTAAATATTTGGAGACGAAAGCCAACTACTGCACGAGATCAAAATAAACGGAATAAAGTCCTCGTAGCAGTTTGTGTTCAGTTTTCTAAATCAAATATGAGGATTATGTCTGCGAGGGGAAACATATATATACATCTGAAAGTGAACCAAATAAGTTGGAAGTTGAAGTGATATTAATTTAGAAACTTTTAAAAGATAAAAGAAGAAAAGTAAAGAAAAAAACTAATTACATAAAAGAGAGCGAAAGCATGCCGGTTTTTTTTCTTTTTGTTTGTTTTGTGTTTTTTTTTTTTTGTTTTTTTTTTTTTGGTGTTAATCTTTGATATTCATATTTTTTCTTTTGACAAATATCACACAACTGGACATAAATTGAAATCGGTTTAAATCCATACTATGAAAGAAATAACAAAAACAAATAAATGATAATAATAATAATAATAATAATAATAATAATAATAATAATAATAATAATAATAATAATAATAATAATAATAATAATAATAATAATAATAATCCCCCCCCCCCCCAACCCAATAAAGAAAAAAAACAAACAAAAACACACACACACAAAAAAAAACAACAACGGACAAAACAAAACTTTGATTGAATAAAACAAATTCTTCTGTATTGTCAGATGTGACTCGTCGTCTCAAAATATATTTTGCGGGGGTGTTGGGGGGGGGGGAGTTTGGATGCTGAGCATTGAATACATCGTCAAATATACGATACTTGGGTTTAGTTGTTTTTTTTCTTAATTAGAAGAATGAACATTATTTCCTAAACTGACAAAAATTAAAATCTCACATTTCTGTTCATTTTAAATTTCATATAAAACTGTCGACATAAAACTGAGTTGTTGCGATCGGTTACATTTTCAGACCTGCCTTCTTGACAATTTAAAAATTCGTAGTTTTCAGAAGGAAAAAATAGAAGTCACTATAATCAATTTTATAAATTGAATTTTACCCTTAACAGTATCAAACATGACTTTAAAAGCCTAAATATATGCTTTCTGCCACCAAACTTTTATTTTTAACTCAGTTTATTGAATAAAAAATGTCTATTTTTTCTGCTGTTGAAGCTAAAATAAAAAACAAACACACATACAAACCGTGTACTTTATAAACATCAGATAGACCAAAGTTGGCGTCACGCAAGTCTTTGTTATTGATTAAATCCAACCCATTTAATGAGTAGTTCTAACTAAACCGATTCATCAGACTATAAACGTTCAAGGTTACACATAGTTTTGTGTATTGGTCATGACGGAACTATAGTGTCATGGTATTGGTACGTTATTTCAGCCGGCGAATGTTTTGTGACTTAGCACAACGCACCAATCGCCTGACCATAAAACTCATAATCTGACACTGACCAAAATTAATAATTAATTAAAAAAAAACAATAGCGTCAAAATACAAGCCAGGCTACCAAAAGAAAGCAATTACATGTATTCAATTGCTCAACCAATTGGCCGTTTGTTTTCTTGAGCACTACTCACGCTGCATTTGGCGCTGCACTAAAAAAAATGACGTCAAAATACAAGTCTGAGTGTCAGGTTATTGATGCTAAGCGTTTAAGATACTGCCAAGCCAACTGTGGTAAGTTTGCCTCAAGGGGAAACTTTGCATCTGTGAATTTGAAGCATTTTGAATACTTTCAGCATTGTTGGAATTATATTAAACCCGATAAAAAAAAACTTGAATTTTTATCAATGGAAACAATTGCAAAAAAAAAACAAAAAAAAACAAACATCTCTTACTGGTCCAAAATTCAAGAGGCAAAGTTTACCCTATAGGCAAAGTTAACCCAGTTAACGGTAAATTACTCACAGCCACAGTCAGATTATACATACCAACACACAAAAATTTGTATAAACTTTAATTTGATGTGAACTAATGAGTAACAGGCGGTATGAAAATAATAATAAAGAGCTGAGTGACTTAACTCCTTGTATAAGTCAACTATGACTATGAACAAACTGTGTTCTCTTAACGTTTATAGATTAATTTATTAGTGTGCAATGGTATTCTGTCGTATGGTTAAAAAACAATAATAAAGAGACGAATGATGTCTCGTCTACGTCACTTGCCCGCTGTCATGTGGTCGGTTGTGAAACGCAAGGGAAACAAACCTGGATTTAAAATTTGCAAATCATAATTTAATTGTTACTTCCCTCTAGATAAAACGTAATATGTGAGTTACGTACAAAATAAATAAATAAATAAATAAATACATTATAAAATGAAGTGAGTAGAAAAGTGCGAGAAAACAATAGAGAATTAAAATTTCGCGGCGATGGGGGCTCGAACCCGTTGAGATAGAGCTTTAGCATTACTGCTGGCTTGTAAACAAACTAGCGGAGATTGTGTGTCTTGAACCCATGACCTCAAGAAGTCGGGAGAGGGACTCGGGATAGACGTTACGTTTGAAACCACATTTTTTTGGAGTGATGGATGGCGTCGACTGCATAACGTCCCTCTCACGGCCAGGCGGAGTTGTCGAATCAGTATGGTCGCGGGTTCGAGCCCCCATCGACGCGAAGTTTTTATTCTCCATTGTCTTCTGACACTTTTCTACTCACTTTATTTACTATTATTATGTGAATTCTAAAGATATAAAACAAGTTATTTAAGTACACATTATCGTTATTGGATTAATGAATTGTTGATCATATGCCGACTCTTTTCACACACGTGAACCAATAGGGTGTTCACTATTACAATTAAATTAGCTTAAAATGTGTGTTTTGAGTTTGCTTATTGTTGTTTTTTATTGCTGTTGTTGTTTGTTTTTCGTTTTTTTGTTTTTTTTCAATGCTATTAACTATCATGTTTCTTTTTGGGTTCGATGTTTTCAATCCACCCCCTTAAAAAACAATAAACAAAACACAATACACATTTTACTGCAAACTTTCAGAACTCATGAAAGGTATAAGTGAGGTTTTGTGGGATCATGAGGTTTAACTCTTACTTTCGGACCTGTGTGTTCCTGGTTTCAGTCCCGCTTTCCTCAGCACACAGCTGAGTCCTTGGGAACGACTCTTTACTCACATTCTTTCACATTACTCAGGTGTAAACTGAGTTAATGGCCAGTAACAGCGCTGTCTCTCTCGAAAAGAAAATGGCAATAGTGCCTACAGGCGTCATGTCTCGTCCTACGTGTTAAATGTTGCTGTTTGCTTCGTATTTCTTGTAAAGCACTTTGAGCTTGTTGTTATTTTGGTTTCAAAAATAGTTTTAATATTCTATTTTACCCAACGTACAAATAAAAAAGATAAAGAAAAGAAACTTTATACCATCTATGCCATGAGAACACAATGAAGACATCGAGGTCGTCAACAATCAATGAAAGTCAGTTTTCATTGTATCTAGGAACTGGAATTGGTTTTGTCGACCTAACATTTCCTGGGAAAATAGGCTGTTACTTTAGATGCAGCAGATGATCAAATATCCCTAACTAACATAGGCATACACAATAATTCTAGTCATTTTGATGGAAAGTGAGAAATCAAACAAGCTGTTTGTAGGCGTTAATGCTTTGTTATTGCTCTTCTTCTTCTTCTTCTTCTTCTTCTTCTTCTTCTTCTTCTTCTTCTTCTTCTTCTTCTTCTTCTTCTTCCTTCCTTCCTCCTCCTCCTCCTCCTTCTTCTCCTCTTCTTCTTCTTCTCTCTCTCTTCTCTTCTTCTTCTTCTTCTTCTTCTCTTCTTCTTCTTCTTCTTCTTTCTTCTTCTCTTCTTCTTCTTCTTCTCTTCTTCTTCTCTCTTCTTCTTTTTCTCTTTCTTCTTCTTCTTCTTCTTCTCTTCTTTTCTTCTCTTCTTCTTCTCTTCTTCTTCTTTTCTTCTTCTTCTTCTTCTTCTTCTTCTTCTTCTTCTTCTTCTTCTTCTTCTTCTTCTTCTTCTACTTCTTCTTCTTCTTGGAACGCCATGGCAAAGACACCAGCAATAACCAATATTGGGCAATCACTTTCATGATATGCACTCTCCTCTTTTGGTCTGGCCCTCATTTACAACCTGGTCTATAGATAGATATAAAATAAGAATTTTGACTTGTGCCAATTCGCAATCTAGCATATTAATGCAATACCCCTCTCCAACAAAACCACCACCACAAATACCGCCACCACCACCGCCACCACTACCATCACTACCACCACAACCAACACTACTACCACCACCAACATCATCACCATCATCACCACCACCACCACCAACACTACTACCACCACCAACATCATCACCATCACTACCACTACCGCCACCACTACCACCACCACTATTACCACCACCACCAAGAAGAAGAAGAAGAAGAAGGAGGAGGAGGTGGTGGTGATGGAGGAGGAGGAAGAGGAGGAGGTGGTGGTGTTGGTGGTGAAGGAGAAGGAGGAGGAGGAGGAGGAGAAATAGAAGCGTAGTAACATTAATGCCTTCTTCTTCTTTTTCTTCTCCTCTTCCTCCCTCCTCTTCCCCTCATCCTCCTCCTCATCCTTATTTATCATCATCATCATCATCATCATCATCGTCGTCGTCATCATCATCATCATCATCATCATCATCATTATCATCATCATTATCATCATCATCATCATCATCATCATCATCATCATCATCATCATCATCATCATCATCATCATTATCATCATTATCATCATCTCCATTATGATCATCATCATTATCATTATCATCATAACCATCATTATCTTTAGCTTTATCGCCACCTCTTACAAATATTGTCAATATTTAAACTACATTTTAAAAAAAAACAACATAACCCAACACATTCCCAGTCTGTAACACTCACGGTAAAAGAAATGTACAGTAAATTGATAGAAAAAAAAACAACGTTGAGCAGACAATAATAATTTTATTCCGATTTCAGGTTTTTACAAAAATAATGATATATGTAAGTGTGACAATAATATTATTATAATTTGTCGATCTTTTAATGGATGGGTTTAAGCAGTGTTAACAATGCCGTTATGGCTATATCAATCAGGCATTGTCTTGGAGAGATAATGATAATGATCAATGGTCACCACCCACCACCATCTTTCTCTCTCTCTCTCTCTCTCTCTCTCTCCCTCTCTCTCTCTCTCTCTCTCTCTCTCTCTCTCTCTCTCTCTCTCTCTCCTTATTTCTCGCACAATATACAAAGTGTACACATACCCACATCTCACAACTATTCCACCCCTGACACAAACAAGTACATATGAATACCTGTAATACTCTCTCATTTTCTTCTCCTTCGTGTTAAAGAAAACGCATGTGACATTCGATTTTGTCACTTCATCATGTCACACGCGATGTATATCGAAAATGGTATGCTGCCTCACGCTAAGAAAATCTTTTTTTTTTTCATTCAAGTTTTAGCCCGAGATTCAAACAAGCCAGCTAAATATATCTAAATATTTAAAAAAACAAAAACAGGTAAAAGCCATATGAAAGGAAATAAAATTTCAAAATATGAACTAAATTGACGATAGACTAAATGACCTTCAATTTGTTAAAAGCTCTGAAATATGAAGCTTTTTTGAATTCTCGTGTTTAAGACCTTTTGACACATTAAGAATCATTCTAACCGGTCGATATTTGAATTATTGGTTTTGGCCAAAAATTAAAACAAAATGATTTTTTCCCCCAAAATTTTGAGGGCTCCCGGGTGTATCCAATCATTTAAATGCTGGATTCAGTCTATTTCGTTTCACGAAAAAGGAAAAAAAGTAACCCATACACTTGGTGCTCATCAACGTGATGAAATTCGTAAAATTGAATTTCTGTCGTGTATTGCACAATTCCACATGGCAGCTTATTTTTGCGATCGAATTTTTGTTTTCGGTTTGTTGTTTTCTTTTGGGTTTTATTTTCTTTTGCATTTTCTTATTTGTTTTAAAAAACATTATTATTATTATTTTGTTATTTGTTTGTTTTTTTCTTCAAACAATAAAAAAGCCACTCAGTTTTCCGACATTCAGCACACTAACTGATGGGCACGAATGTCTGCGTTCAAGCGATACCTATCCCAGGCAGAATCACAATAGGCTAAGAGAGTATACGATGGCAAACTCTCATCCCTGAAGGCCCCTTGATTCTCAAAGTTCGGAAGGGAACATATCCAACCAAGACAATAATAATATGAGATATTTGAACTCTTGCGTTTGGAGTTAGAACGAGTTCTTGATATCGCTGCGTTGGTAACCGCAAACATGTTATTTCTTATCAAGATGTATCCTTATTTTCACCAACGGGTAAAAATCTAACCCACTTGAAAAATTGATCTATAAAAATAACATCTTTTTTCAGTAAAACCAGGTACCAAAAAAAAAATTAAAAAAGGGGGTAGGGATACTTCCAGAACTCCTACGTTTTTATTTGTTTGGTTTGTTTGTTCGTGATTTTTTATTTTTTTATTTTTTTTTATTTTTACAAATGGATAATAGGACTGTCTCATAATGTTAAATTTTGTGAAAGAAATCTGATGGAGAAAAATGTTGGTTCTATCGTAACAAATGTAACGATTTTCCTGCAGTTGGTAAAGAGAGAGTCAATACTTTAACTGAAAAGCAAGCTTTCCAACAACTTTCATTCCATTTTACCAATACGATGTCTTGTTTTAATTTGTGAAAATGTGAGTTCCATATTTCACAGATAAAGCAATAAAATCACAACCCTTTAGAACATCGAAAAATATTTGGTTGAATTTTGCAAAAGTATATTTGGTATTGTAAAAATAGTATAGAACATAATAGTTATTACATTTTACATTCTGGAGGAACAATGGTGGCGAGAACAACGATAAATATAACAATCAGGAAAATGATGATATTGTTGCTGTTGATGATAATGATAACAACTACAACGACATCGAAAATGATGTTGATGATAATTATAATGAAGGGGATGATGGTGATGATGATGATGATGATGATGATGATGATGATAATGGTGATTATGATGATGATGATGATGATGATGATGATGATGATGATGATGATAACATTGATAAGGATGACGATGGTGTTGATGTATCGAATACTTACCTTGTGTCAAAAATAAACATCATGATTCTTTTTTTTTCTGTTACTTATAGTAAACGTTCAATAAATCGCTATACGGCTCAATTGTATCCCACTTGTAAAAACAGAAAATAATATGCAAGTAGTGTTGATTTCATTTATTCCTTACAAATTTGAAATGTTTATACTTTAATTATAGTACACAATCATACTCTTATCAGATATGAGATTGCCTTTAGTTTCACGTAATTTAACTTATTTTAATTTAAAAGTTTAATTCAGTTTAAATGTTTAAATAATTATAATTTATTTTAGGTTCAGCTTAATTTACTTTGGTTCGAGAATTTTACAACGCATAATTAATTGTTAAGATAAATGAAAAGTATACTCAACACAATGAAAATTTAGAAGAATATGTATCCAGTGCTTTCAAGACATTCGAACCACATGCACCTAATAAAAGGTTGAATTTTTGGGTTGCTTTACATGCCCTCCCTTCCCTCCCCTTATATAGATTCTATTCAGTAATTTCTTATTCTGTTTGGTTGATTGAATCTAAAAACAATTCACTTGGAAGAGTGACGTCGCTCCGTACTTATGTAGTCACCCAAAATGTTGGGGTTTATGGAATTATAATCAAATGATCAAACGATTATAATCAAATATCATCCTCACCTTACTGGTGAGTCTTCATTTAATTTAATAAATTGAATTATTTTCATAATTCAGAAAACAGGAATTTTAAAAAAGATGTCTTTATTGAAGCGGGTGTGTTTTGTCTCTCAGACTTCAAATAGCCTAACATCTTATTTACAGTTTAAATTATGCTTTCTTCATCCAGATTGTTCCGACTCAATAGCAACTTGACGCGTTATATGCAGGTCTGACACTTACGGGATTAGTTTAACAAAGTTGTCATGGACAATATTTTGCGTCATGTTTTGTTGGGGTTTTTTTTTTGAGTTTTCCATTACTGAGCCCATAAGTAATTGGGTTATCAGACCTGCAAAAAAAGTGCACGTCGGCCACGAATAAGAAGTTGTACATGGCAGGGATTAATACTAAACTAAAATCGGGAATTCCACAAAACGAAAGGGGTATAATAATAATATTGTAAGAATGCTATGATTAACACTCAATAGTGTCGCCCTGGAGCAATCTTCCATTGTCCCCATGTGTCTAACAAAAAAGGTCTAAGAGGAATTCCAACCAAGAGACATCCGGATTATGTCTTATCTAAGACACTCTCATTGAAATTTTAGAGAAATTATTTACGAGCAAAAATATCTTCTCCCATAGGATAACAAACATTGCCTCACACGAGAAAATAAAATTCAGTTTGAACAGACAAAACCAAGTCAGGAAACGGATTTTATAAATTGGCATCGAAAGGAAAATGGAAACGGTGATATATGAGGTCTTGCCGTAGTCACATCAGTCATCTTGGAAATGATGTTGATGTAAAAATAACAAAGCTTTTTTCTGGTGACAATAGCCAATTTCCTTAATGGTGTAGTACTCAGGATGTCTAAAAGAGTGTACGTTTTAAACAAGTTACAACGCCCGTCAGATGTTTCAACAATAGATTTGCAGGAAGGGGTCCATTAATTCGTGTGTTACTTCTTGAGAGTTAAGCTGCTCTCAAGATCCTTCGGACATAAAAGTGCCAGAAAAATCCATTAGTGAATTAGAGCATCTGAATAATGCATATATAGATCTTACAGTCAAGCAACGAAATACATGTAATAACATTACAAACTCATGCAATTTTTTAAAAGGTTTAAAACGGAATACGTTCTAGTCCATTTGGCCCAAATGGATGAAAGTGGCAAGAAAAAAAATCCTATGGGGACTAAAATAGTAATGTTCTATCCCAACTTAGAGAAAAAGAGAATCGTTTACGTCTTATGGATTGTTTGTATATTGTTTTACTTAAGTAATTTTTTTAAAACCAAAGAATCGATACAGTTGTATATAAATTCCTAGTAAATGATACTTGAACAGTCAGATAGAGAGATACTCATTGTTCCAAATTATATTTAATCTTTTCAAATTTATTAAATATTTTTGTTATTAAGACAAGTCTCGAATTTATCTGAAAACCTACAAATTGGATGACTTCAAAAAGTTATTGGAGAACAATAATTGTAATTATAATTGTAATAAATATCACGAATACATTTTAACATTGAATTATGAATATGAAAATTACAATATAATGTAAAATAATATCCTTTTTACACTATATTGTACATTAAATTATATTGATTATAGTTTATTTTAATTGTAAAAAAAAAAGGGGGGGGGGGATAGGGAGAGAGAAGAAAAATACAGAACGCAAAACATTTTCATAAGTGCAAAATATGGAGAAAAATCTAATCTAGTTTTTTTTTTCATTCCGATTTTAAAGTTAACCTCTTCATAATTAGCAGATTACGAAAATTCTAGTAAGATACGTTTATAATGCTGATTAAATGGTATTCTATTGACCTCGTTGACATCACACCCTACCTATTTATCTTATCGTATATTATTAGAACATATATCATATCATATCATATAAAAATCATATCATATCGTATCATATTATATAATATCACATCATATCATATGTGATCATATCATCTCATCTCACATAATATCATATTATATCATATTCGTTTGGTATCATTTTGTATTATGTGGTATCTTTAAGCATAAACGTTCATAAAATGATACCTTCAATAATTCTTCAGCAATTTCTATTATTTTCCTTCTATATCTTAAAATCAAATACAGTTCGGCCCTCAAATTTGAGATTTCTACATAACGAATAAGAATAATAATAATAAAGATAATAATAATAATAATAATAATAATAATAATAATAATAATAATAATTAAATATAATAATAATAATAATATAAAAATATAATAATAATAATAATAATAATAATAATAATAATATAAAAGAAGAAATAAGAAGAAAAGAAGAAGAAGAAGAAGAAGAAGAAGAAGAAGAAGAAGAAGAAGAAGAAGAAGAAGAAGAAGAAGAAGAAGAAGAAGAAGAAGAAGAAGAAGAAGAAGAAGAAGAAGAAGAAGAAGAAGAAGAAGAAGAAGAAGTCATTGAGGGCAAATCATATCATTGCCATTCCTGAGGAACAACGAAAGATATGGTGTTATAACATGTTACGGATCGCGTCAAAATCGTATTATGTTGAGGTAAGCTAGATGCTAAGACTAGATTTTTTGGACAAAATTTTGAGACTTGATTTTGAGTTAGAGTATCCATAATTTTTTTAGTGGACTTAATATAATTTCTTGAATGCGACAATATAAAATTTCATATTTTCAAATTTGAAATAATTTTAACCTTAAATTTATTTTTCTTTATCAGGCTCACACCGAGGGATTGTGATAAAGGGTCATTTATTGTTTTTAGCAGAAGCTGTAATCCAATTAAGATGGACTCACAAATCTTAATAGAGAGAAAAGTAAGGCTGTTATAGTATTGATTTTGTCTGCAAGCACCAACAAACCCCCCCCCCCCCTCTTTAACAAAAGACAGAAAATCTGTCCAATGACTGTGTTATTAAATAATCTTTTTTATTGTTGAGAGGTTTATAAATGAGCTGGAAATAGGAAATCTGTGAACGCCGTAGGGTTTATAACAGATGCAATATCATTATTATCATTTCAATGTGATCGCAAGGCACAAAGCGCTGACGTATGAGACAAAGCAAAAAGCTGCATGCTCGACTGCAATAATAGATGGGACAAAAAGAAAGCGATACTATCATTTTACACTCATTATGATCCTTGGTTTAATCAAGATACTGTGATTGGTTATTTCCTTCATGTTCTTTTGTCTTCATTATCTGACACCGAATTCTGCGTCATTATACTTAGAATCTAATTGTGTTTATTTTATTCATCTCTTTCATCGCTGTATGTACAATATTATTTGATTAAATAGACTAAAACACAACGAAAAAGGAGTAGTAAAACTACGGCTTTAAACAACTAAATGTCGTACTCTGGTCCCAGTTTTGAGAGTTTTTGTCAAGATGAGAGCTGTTTAAATCGATCGATATTTGGAGGTCCAGTTTTCACAACATTTTATAATACGAGCCTTTCCAGAGTACGTCAGTTAACTGGTTAATGGACCCTCAAAGGATCTGTGGAAGATAAAAGAAGACATTCTAAAACGAGAAGGACACTGTCATATCCTTGTAAGTCGTATTTTCATAATTTAGAGAAAATAATTTTTGTCACTTATTTAGTGACCCAAAGATTAGAATACTTCTTGTTTTCGCCATAGAGTTATACCATGAGTGTTTTGAAGCTTTACTTTCCTTCTAGTGATTCTTAGCTATCGAGGTGGCTTTGATGTGTTAACTCATTGTTTTATGGATGTGTTATAGCAGGTTTTTAAAGTCACCCCTTAAAATGTAAGTGCTGATTTTTAATTAAGCAGTTAAAAACAAAAACAAACACTGTGTATACGTACGAATATAGATATGCGTGGGTGAAAGAAAATGTATGTGGGAGAATTGTAAATAGTAATAAGCATAAGCTGATTTTGTAAAGCTCGGTTTTGTTAATTCAGGCATCAGAATTACGCTAGAACTCTTCCAAAAATTCTTGTTTACTAATTTTGATGTTATGCAACGTAGTAAGATGGAAATTCAAGACTGGAATTAATGCAATCCCTATTTCGAAATGGAAAGCTTTGTCATTTATCCATCGAAGAGTTTACAAAATGAAACTCGTCTTACATTTTTTATCACTATTGTAGCATTTTTCCGAGATGGAGGCTGTGATGTTTAAAGGACGAGACCACTAAATAGCATTATTCACGGTCATTGCATTCCAATCCCACACGCCATTGATGAAGATCTAAATTGACGTGAGTGGAAACACGGCATGCTCCCACCACGACTTTCCCCGACAGGATATTAAAATGGCCTTTTCAAAGACGTGCACACAAAACAGCAATTTCCGATTCCATGTTATTATAGCCATATTATATTATTTATCCTTCAAAGGTTTTGCTGTTATTTTTCATTTGGCAGCTATGATGGCTCATGTTTTAGAATTTTAGAACAGAGGTAACCATATGACGTCCTTGCGTGCTTTTCTGTCGCACGCACAAATATTCCTAACGTAATCGCTCTGGGATTAGGGTATTATTGAGAATGAACCATCTAAAAACTGAAGAATTGTTTGAAAATTGTAGTAGAAAGAAACAACATAAGAAAAGCCCAATCGTATTTAAGAAACTGAACAATTTATACAGGTAACATTTAGATTCAGAGATTTAACAGCGCTTCCGACATTTTAAAGTCATTTCAGGGACTAAAAACAGGAAGATCGTACACACAACTCAGGACATTCAGATAGATTTAAAGTTCAGTGCCTGCAGCTCTCATAGATTACATCCGCTTCAGGAAAAAATAAGTAATCTACCGCTGTTCAAAGTCTAAGGTAAACCCAAATCCTCCAAAAGACAACACCATGAGATTGTAATTAAAAGGAGGATATTCATATACAAACGTTCTATTCCTAAAAGTCACACAGAAATAGGATTTACAAGGGAAAATATCACCTTCAAAGAAAAATACAAGTGCATCGATTTCCCTTGCAGATAGCTCCCAGCCAATTTGTGGGTAAAATCAAGTAAGGAAAAAAGCTCCAGAGAATTAAAAGGGTGACGTTTTGAGGATAATAGATCTAGTTTGTTGTTTCCAACACCACCCTTTAGACCAGACCAGATTACATATTGATATAATTATTGCATGATTAAGGAAACATTTTATTATTTTACATATCCTTTACTGTAATAATTGAAAAAGGTTTGACTCCAGGAAACCAATGATAAAGAAATGATATGTTTTTATTCTTTCTCCCACAGATAAACCAAGAACAAAAAGCCACAGAGAAAGGCAAAATAGATATTGAGGATATAAGATAGTAGTTCCCATCAATCGCTCGCTTATAAAAATGGACCAAATTACCTCTTCGTATGAATATTTCATAATCAAACCAAGGAAACATTTTATACTATTCTTTTTTATACGATCTCTCACAGAAAAGAACAGTCTCCTGGCATCGATTTCCATCAGAAAGGAGATCTGGGCAAAACCAAGTTACTTCACAGCTAATTCAGGACAAGTATAGAACGCAACAGTGAAAGGGGAAATCTAGCGATAGAAGAACCAGTAAGCCCCAACAACTGACCGCAGAACCAGATAAGACCAAGTTACGTATAGATACAGCGTCAACCAACGGAAAAACATTTACAGCCATTCAATTACATATCCTACTGTAAATATTAAAAAAGTTAAGACCCCGCCGAAGCAAACCATATTTTTTTTTTTTTTTTTTTTTTGGGGGGGGGGGGGGGGATCAATTGTGGATGTGAAACACTGAAAGCACTGACACATAAAAATATATAATGATTAAAATCGGAGTTAATTTGCTCGTAAGTATGAACGCTATGCGTTCTTTGAAGTCTCAGGTATATAATTTTTGACAAGGTAAAGGTCATTTAAGCGGACGGGTTTTTTTTATTTTTTCTACAAAATGAAAAACTTAAATTTTTTTCCAGAGTACTAAAACCCAAGAATTCATATTTTTGATCGGCATGATTTGATTTTTGATATCTTTAAGCATCTGGTTTAATTTGACATGCTACCGTCTAATGGCGCTTATCACATATTATGTGAACAAGCACGAAAGTCCAGGTACCAAATTATAGTTGCGTGTTATGGACAATTTGAAAGACAAAGTAAGCTTACTACATCCCATTGATCACTGGATTAGGAAAGGACATAAATCACAACAATCAGCTTGGATGCAACGAACGACCTGTGGATTAGGCTATAAGATAAGATAATTGGTTAAGTTAACGTCAGATGGATCCAAAAACGTGTGCTTTTTTGCAGGTCTGATACCCAAATCATTATTGGCTCGTTGTTGTAATGGAACTACTCTCAAACAAATGCAAAATATTGATCATTACAATCCATCATGTGTTTGGTTATCAGACATGCAAATATGTACATGTCGGCTTGTGCCCATCAGTTGAATGCTGAATGTAATAGGAATAGATGACTCCTTATTTTAATATTTAAAAAGAACTAAAAGACTTATTGGCTTTTATTACAAATTCTGTCTTGTTATCATATTTTTATATAATGTTATAGTTCAATAGAAAGTTACAAAACACCAATAACTCTTTTAAAAGAAGTAATTAATTTTACGACATTCAGTACACCAACTGATTGTACCGATTGTAGGTCAACTAGGAAGTCTTGCTGAGCTCGAAATTACGATAAAGATTACTAGGGGCTCTAAGAACAATAGAATAATGCCTGTTCCGTTCAACCTTGATGAGTAAACATTTAACCCTTTACAAGTGGAATTAGATTAAGCTTTAAGAATATTTTCAAATTATAATATTAAAATATTCATTTCATTTAAGTACTTTTTATACTTTTTAAAACTCGAGCTTGTATATAGTGCAATATCTACTAAACGTGCTCACAGCACCTAGCCAACACTTAGGATGTAGGACGGGACATTACGCCTATTAGGCGATACTATATTTATTTTTCTGGAATAGAAACAACGCTTTTAACGGCCAGCTACTCATTTTACACATGAAGACGGTGAGAGAATGTAAGTAAAGAGATTTTTCCAAGGACTCAATTATGAACCAGAGCAGGACGCGAACCCAGGACCTTCCGATCCGAAGGCGAGTGTCATACCACTAGACCAGATAGCCGTACAAAAACTCTCATAACCCACTGTTTACATATTCCAATGTTCTAATTCAGTTGCAGCATTATGCATGTTTTGTTGTTCTCATTTCAGTGCTCGATAAAGAGGATTCTATTTTTTCTCTCTACAATCTCAAGTAATATTTATAAGATGCGACTTCAGAAGAAACAATGCAGATACAATGTAAAAAAAAAAAAAACCAACAACAAAAATAAAAAACAAAAAAACACACACACACAAAAACCCACCAGACCTTCACATATCACACTTAGAGAAATTGAGCCATTTTGTAAAAGTAAAATCAAAGTTTCAAATTCTTTTAAATAGATTAAAACTGCAACTGCCGTCTGGCTCAGCGCATGTAATTAGCACAACCATTATTATCAGTTTGACACAGGGATTTAACATTTATTAATGAACTCACAACCAAAGAATGTTATATATCATATAAAGCGGTTTCCTCCTTAAGATATACTTTTGCCCAACTAACCGGATGATAGACCTCAGCGTATATGTTACAGTGAATGACATAGTCAGTCGGATGGTGAAAAGGTTAGAACTGAGATATTGCCAAGTTTAGTTAGAAGGTCAAATTTTCTCCAAAATGAGTTCCTGTCATAAATGATTATTAAATCAACCCTTTTTGTACATCTTCGGGACATATCAAAGCTTAACTTCACGTCTAAACATTATTTACAGCTAGTCAAGTTGAAAAAGTATGAAATTTGAGAACAGTTGCTGGATGCCTTTCCCATACATCTGACCATAACTTCATGAAAAATCACCCGATTTACTTTAAATAAAGATTAAAATGATCACCTTCCGACTGATTACGTCATGTACTGACACATATTTTCTCGTACTAAATTAACCAGTTAACTGACGTACTCTGGAAAATAACTTGTATTTAAAAAGTTGGCCAGAAAATGTCCTTCAACTATTGGTCGAGTTAAATCATTTTGTCAAAGAAACAAACTCGCGAAGTTTCAGGTTTGAAAGTTTTTGCCAAGACGAGGGCCGTTTAAATCGATCGATATTTGATGGACGAGGTTTCTGGCCAAATTTTTAAATACCCTTTTATTCAAGCTACGGCAGGTAACTGGTTAACAGTCTGAGCATGTTTTTTTTTAAAATATTGTCAAAATCCTTTAAAGCAGTGTAAGTAAAAAAACGTGATTTAGAAATAGAGCAAAATAAGATTATACGATTTCTGACGGATATTGGAATTATCTTGACCTCACAGCCAAATGGATCTACTCGAGGTCACCAAGTTACTGATTTTGATTGAAAATCGTACTCTAACACCGTTTTTCTTTTCAAATCAAAGACATCTATTCCACTATTCTCCTCAGCTAAAAAAAAAATACAAAACAAAGCAAAACAAAAACAAAACAAAAAACATTTTAAATAAACAACCCAAAAATACAAAACTGCCTCTGATTGCTGTTATCACCTAAAACGTTTATAGATAGAATGCACTTGGCTAATAAGTTCACAACATTGCCATCCGGAAGTATAACTGGCCAGCACACAAAACTGTGTGTAACCATGATCGTTTATAGTCTGGTTATTACAGTTTAGTGAGAATTACTCATAAACGCGGATGGCATAAAACAGTAACAAAGACCTGAGTGACGTCAGCTTTGAACTATCTATTGTGAGGACCATTCTTTCAGTCGGAGACTGCTGTGCTATTATAATCTACGGTTACGTCATTTTGGCCAAAATAAAATTTTAAAAAAATTGCTTTATACTATATCGGTAAGATGAGATGATCTATAACTTTTCATAGTTTTAAACCTGAGATTTAAAAAAAAGTCTTACAATTGAGAATTTTGGAAAGTTTGGGGTCATCCAGATACATTGATATACATGAAATAAGAATTGGTTTTTTTTGTACAAACTAAGGAAGTTATTTTGTCTTTGTAGTCATTACTGCTTCACAACATGAAGCAAGTTTTAAGGAAAATTTGATTTACAACTACAATCAATATGCATGATTGTATTACACAAATGGCGAATGAAAGAATACTTGAATGAATAGATGAATGGGTGGGTGTTTGAATAAATATATAAATGATGAATGAATGAATGAATGATTTAAGGGTAAATAGATGGAAGAATAAATAAATGTGCATTTATGATCAAGATAATTATAGAGATCAATGATATCTATTTGATCTGATTTATCAGTATACGATCCATAATTTACAAGTCAAGAGTAACAGAGAAATATAATCTTTCTTAACTTTAAACGTTTCAGAACCGTAGACTAAAAATAAACCTTTTAAATATCTACTATCTGTAGAGATATTAGAACCTTATATATTATTAAACTGTGTTGTTCGAGTATCGTTCTCGCTCGATATTTTATCAAAATGAGACAGGTAAAACAGCAATTTGTGTGTAAATTTACAAATCACAACCACCCCCCCCCCTTCTCTCTCTCTCTCTCTCTCTCTCTCTCTCTCTCTCTCTCTCTCTCTCTCTCTCTCTCTTCTTTTTTTTTCAATTTTGCCTTAGGTTGGCAATAGTACTGGGCTTACATCATTTTTTAAAAAATGGTAATGCTTCGTGTTAGTTTGAATGTATTTCCGTTGCAAACAAAAAGTATATTATGAATAATAATAATAATAATAATAATAATAATAATAATAATAATAATAATAATAATAATAATAATCGATCAGTACATATATTGGGCTACATATTGGACTTGTTAGAAAATACATGATAGTTGACACGATAAAAATGACAATGCAGGAAGTCGCCTCTTTCCTTTTGCAAAATGAAAACGCCCTTTGCAGAGTATGTATTATTACGCCAAACAAACAGTGTTGGCAAAAATAATAACATCCTTACATCTATAAATTATCAATTATGTTATCAGAAGACAAGTTTATATTATTCTAACAACAATTCGAAGGTTCTCACTGAAATTCATGTGTGGGATTTTTCTTTCGAAAAATTACATAAATAGGCTATAACACGCCGATCAAAATAGAATTGAATTACGAGGGCTCTTTCATAATTAACCGAAAAATGCCTGTAAAATCAGCGTTTTTTATGCTATCAACAAAATTCTTGCACGTGTTCATACCTTGACTCGTCCTTCATTTCTCTACGTAACAGCCAAGTCTGTCGACACTTTTCTGCCAACGCCGCACCATGGAATAGATACCCTCTCGGAAGAAATTTCCGTCAAGGTTTTGTAGCCATTTCCGCACATGGTCAACAAGCTCTTCATCGACATCAAAGCGCTTTCCTGCTAGCTCACATTTCAGTGGCCCAAAGAGGTGATAATCAGATGGTGCGAGGTCTGGACTGTGTGGTGGGTGTGGCAAAATCTCCCATCCATATTTCTCTAGCCAACCTTGCGTCACTCGTGCTGTGTGGGGTGTAGCGTTGTCGTGTTCCCTGCAGATGTCCAATCTTTGTTCTTTATGATTGTCTGTCAATTGCTTAGGAACCCATCTTGCGCTGACTTTTCTGTAGCCAAGTTCATCAAATACAATTCTATGGGCAGAAGTTTCCGAAATTTCAAGACTGCTTGCAATTTCACGAAGTTTCAACCTCCTGTCTTGACGAATAAGCTCATCAACTCGCTTCACATTGTCTTCTGACGTCGCAGTTATCGAACGCCCTCTCCCACCCTGTCTGTCAAGTCGGAATGGCCGGCTTCAAACAAATTACACCAGTGATAGACTTGTGTACGGCTTATAACATGCTCACCATATACACTCTGAAGTTCTTTATGAATTTCGGTAGGATTCAGACTTTTGGCATTCAAAAAACGTATGACAGCTCTGATTTCCTCCTTTGACCAAGTTTCAAGGTGGGCCGCCATCTTTAAAATCGTCTAGAAATTCATTGTGCAAAATGATGCACTTCATAATTTCTGGGAATATCCGTAAGGAAATAAGGAATATCATGTCGTTTACAGAATTTAAAAAATCTCCACTGGTTGCTGAGCAATGGGCATTTTTCGGTTATTTCTGAAAGAGCCCTCGTACATATAAATAAGATTTTTTAAAAACCTTTTCGGTAGGAAAAACCATTTCGACTTTTTAAAGAATAAAAAACGAACAATGAGAGAAAAGCTTTGGCGTTTTCGGGTAACCTAGATACCCGAAGAAAGTCGTGGATTACTGTTGGACGGCAATAGACGAAATAGTTCGTTGGGTTGCATCATGTAGAAAATAGCATTCTTTTGTTCTAAACTAGAGGACCGGCTCCGATGTTTTTAACACTTTATTTTTCTATTGTGTTATGAACCACGGTTTTTTGTTTGTTTTAAAACGTAGCACTAAAACACAACTGATTTGACTGCCTTTACGAAATTATCAGCTACGAGATCTGTTTTAGCCTCTTGAGTCAACATTCAAAATTTCTCTCTACGAAAACATTCCCGATTTTTAGAATTTGCAAAGGAAAAAGTATCAAGAGAAACAACCCAGATGCCTTACTTTTCATCGACTGTTACATGCACAACAGTAAAAATACACACATGCTTTGTTATGGATTATTGGCACATGAGTACAAACTGGTGTAGTTATTATTATAATTATGGATTAGCTATAAACAATGAACAATTTATAATATGTATACATGGTACATATCGTTTGCAATAATGACAATAATGATATTATAATGATGTCATCTTTTGGCGTTCTGTTGTAGTTCTGGTTGTATGAGGCACTTGACACAGATAAAACAGCACGATAGAGCGATAGAGGTGATGATGACGATGCCAAGGATTATATGGCTTATGACAAGCTGCCAAAAGATAAAGTTGAACACTGTCTCGTCACACCAATTCCTGGGCTCGTGGAGCGGAGCCTTGAAGTGGGGTTTCCAAATACGAATAAGCCAGTAATGGCCGAAGACGAACCAAACAGACAGGAAGACGTTGAGCGCCATGTTGGTCATGCGCGTCATTGTTAGTAGATCGTCGTCGTCATGGAGATCGACAACCTCGTCTTTGTGGCGTTTGATTTGCTTCCAGAGTAAGAATATGAGTTTGATGATGCCAAAACAACCGCCGACCACCAAGTAGATGGGCAATTTGGGTTCTCGTGGACATTCGTGGAGATAGTTGACCCCTGGAAGTGATATGAGAATAAACAAATAATTACGAATATATATATATATATATATATATATATATATATATATATATATATATATATATATATATATATATATATATATATATCTGGCTTTCTCGAGACCTTCATTTCAAAAAATTAAGTCAGATAAAAATTGTTTGGCGCTACGCAGAACCCAGGACTTGCCTATCTTGAATGCTTTTAAAACAAACTCTACAGCTAAGGCATGGTTACTATCCATAAACATTGGCAACATTCTTTTCAGTCAGTTGACAATATTTGTAAAAACGCTTTGTTTTATGTAGTCGGTCAATTCTTTTTTATTTATTTCTTTTATCTACATTGATATGTTTATTTCTATAACTTGTCTTTCTATTACCCGTCTGACAGCACGCCATCACCATTGGTAACGAAGCCTAAAGCTGCTCACTCATTCAAAACAACGCTCTGAATCGTGCAAACACGACATACTCGGACATCACGGAAGAGCACGACTTTAACACAAGATTGAGTGATACTAAAATTATTGAACAGAATATTATAATATAATATCGTCAAACGTTTTGGGCTCAAAATCCTTGCTCAGTTAACAACAATCAAAACAACAATCAAAACGGCAATACTTGATGTAATATTATATTCTTTCTGCGGTTAACGTGGAGAGTTACCATTTTTTAAAAAATGATTTGGCTATTGGTCGCTGAATAATTGGTATCGGTCTCAAATTAGTCAGTTGTAAGTGTTTTGTTCTTTTTTTTTTTAATTTAAATGTTAAAGTCATTAATATGCAATCAAGTCAATTTACATGGCCGCTGCCAGTTCTTCACACTGGGGTCGTTTTTGCTCAACACAAAACATCTCTTCAATTGTACTATAATATTATCAATGCTACACGCACGTTTACAAGCATGACGTCTAGTGCGCGATCAGGAAATCCGGTAAGCGAAGCGGATCTCGTTTTATCCAGAATAGAGCGACACATCTGACGTAAACCAGACCTGCCAACTTGGAAGTGAAAAAAATCGGAGTTTTCAGCAATAATAACATAGTAGATATTTCAACTACCATTGAAAATGCCCAATTTGTGTTTAAATACATTAAATTAATGCTTTAAAATCCTTTATATACGAATACTAACTATGACAACAAAACTTCCTTTTAAAGAAGTTTATTGAATTAAAGATCAATATATAATTGTCAATTAGGACCAAAAAATTCGTATAACTACGAAATTTCTGTAGTAGTTGGCAGATCTGCGTAAGCTGTGTTCATGGTCGAGACCTGTCGATTGATTCTTGTTTTTTTTTTGTTTTTGTTTTTTTTTTTTCCAGTCCATAGTTTCCTGTAGTAGCTTCTAATGGTGCTCACACTACTATGTTATGACGAATGACCCAATCTGCAAATTCTTAACCGCACTCGTGCACTGTCGCAAACCGGAAGCTTCGTCACAACACACATTTCAATGGATGCTCTGCGGTTTCTAGTTCGTTCCCAAATTAGGTACATATTGGGCAGGTGGAAAGTCCCCGCTGATGAAGCGATTTTGCCGTTAGGCATGTTCTCGACCAAAGCCGATTCGCTACCACACAGTGAGTGTCTCCTCTTACTGGTGGAGAAGCCTGGCAACTTCTCACCCAGTTTCGAGGAGTGCATGTTCCCGCTCCATCGAGCGATTGAATTCGTCCAAACCGACTTCCATCTCGTATATTATAAGCATATCTGTCCGTAGATCTTCCAGCAGATTCGTTTTCTCTCTGAGTAAGAAAGACAATATTTCGTGCGTAAGGATGGGCATTTGAATACGGGATTTTAAATAGAATTTCTTTCTTCTCTTTAAGAATCAATAATCGTGAAAAATGTCATTAGAATGTCCAAAATGAGATTTGATGTAACAGATAAAGTGGAAAATTCGATAGCCACGTATAAAATGAATAACGACTGTCACCCATAGCCTCAATGGGATATGATATAAACCAGAGGCTGAAAATAGAAGTTAAAATTAAAGTTATTAAAATGATTTGAACATATGTGACCCATCACCTCAATACGGTATGATGTTGGGGTGAACCATGCCGAAAAATCCTTTTAAAGTTGACCTCATTAAAAAAAAAAGATATCAATTCATCTCATATAAAAAAGATATGAACTTAATCAACTTTTCCTTTTATTTTTCTTCTAACTGTTCCATTTTCGTCATTTAAACCACCCGACACAATATTACCCCGTTTTGAGGCGGTAGGTCACATTTATAATTTGTTTATAGAATAATTTCTATTGCATTGTTCAAAAGTTAATTTCATCATTTCTGATTATTCTTTGAATTTCGTTCACTTCTATTGGTATTTGCGGCGCTGCGCTGCGGCTGACACCCGGGTTATTGCAGTCTTCTTTTGGAATAGAATCTCAAGACATTTCCCCCATGGGATGAATAAAGGGAATTTTATTTTTTCATCCAAGTTGAGGAGGTGGGTCACGAACATTAAACAAATATATATATATAGTATGCGATTGGCTTAGAAGCTCACAATATTGCCATCCGGAAGTATAACGGACGAAAAACTATGTGTAACCGTGAACGTTTATAGTCTGGTTAATGACGTTTAGTGAGAATACGCTTCAACAGTCGTGACGTCACTTCCCTCTTAATGACGCATGGTAACTTAGTAACTGGCTCAAAAACTATCGGAACAATGGCGGACGCCCTTATGAAATATTTCACCGACCAGAGGAGAAAAAAACCCCATTATAAATCTGATCATGTTTTGACTTGACTTTTACACATTCTGATCACAAGACAAATGAAAAGTTCTAGCCAGCATGAAAAATAAAAAGTACCGATTTTCTTTATTTAGAACCACGATGGTCGCCGTTGCTGAGCGACGTGACATCGGACTATTGAATCCAATTACTCATTAAACGCGGATGGACTTCATACTATCTATAAATCTAAAGATACAGTCAGAATTAAAGTAACTGCCGAGTAGGATCGGTCTTGTCTCGATTGTATAATCCGAGACAAAAATATATAGATAGAATGCGCTTGGCCAAGGAGTTCACAACATTGCCATCCGGAAGTAGAACGGACCAACACACAAACTCTGTGTAACCATGAACTTTTATAGTCTGGTTGATACAGTTTAGTGAGTACAACTCACTAACGCGGATGGCAAAAACAATAACAAAGGCCTGAGTGACGTCATCTGCATACTATCTATAGACGCGAAACTTCTAATTTGGCAATAGGGTTCTTAATAGCAGACGATTCGTATCTATGCTGATCGTATCAAGCGTAGCCATCATTGTGTTATAGATAGTATGCGCTTGGCTAAGAAGCTCATAACATTGCCATCCGGATGTATAACGGACCAACACACAAAGCTGTGTGTATCCCTGAACGTTTATAGTCGGGTTAATACAGTTCAGTGAGCATTACTCATAAACACGGATGGCAAAAAACAATAACAAAGACCTGAGCGACGTCATCTTCGAACTATCTATAGCCTGATACTGAAATCCAAAAGGACTGGCAGTTTGACGTCATTATTTGGTTTTTGCACCGCCTAGTGAGTTAGTAGAGCTCACGGAAACAAGTTAATTCATTGGTCGAACTATTGAATACAACTCACGATTTGTTTTCTTTTGTGGCAAAAGACTGGTATTTTGACGTCATTTTTGGTCAGTATCAGCGTAGCCATCGTTATGTTATAGCCTGATACTGAAATCCAAAAGGACTGGCAGTTTGACGTCATTATTTGGTTTTTGCACCGTCGAGTGAGTTGTCGTTAGTAGAGCTCTTGGAAACAAGTTATTTCATTGGTTGAACTATTGAATACAACTCACGATTTGTTTTCTTTTGTGGCAAAAGACTGGCATTTTTACGTCATTTTTTGGTCAGTGTCAGGCCATAACTTTACGAAGGCCACGTATAAGGCCATAACTTTACGAAGGCCACGTATCAAGTCGGTAAACACCCTCTCGCTCATATATGGAATACATCGAAGATGACGTCACTCAGGTCTTTGTTATTATTTTTTGCCATCTGCGTTTATGAGTAATGCTCACTGAATTGTATTAACCCGACTACAAACGTTCATGGATATAGATAGTATGCAGATGACGTCACTCAGGCCTTTGTTATTGTTTTTGCCATCCGCGTTTGTGAGTTGTTCTCACTAAACTGTATTAACCAGAATATAAAAGTTCATGGTTACACAGTTTTGTGTGTTGGTCCGTTATACTTCCGGATGGCAATGTTATGAGCTTCTTAACCAAGCGCATACTATCTATACAGTCAGTTGGGTGATCGCACTAAATTGTCTGTCTCTAAACTTTTAGTTTATTTGTTCGATTGAGCCCCCTACGTTTCATGGCTCTATATCATCATTATTAGTTTCGGGTATAGATGCTGTGCGCTTGGCAAAGAAGTACACAACATTGCCATCCGGAAATATAACGGACCAACACACAAGAGTACGTGTTACCTTGAACGTTGATAGTCTAGTTAATACAGTATATTGAGAATTACTCATAAACATGGATGTCAAAAAAAAACAATAACAAAGACCTGAACATTAACTAAGTTATATCTATAATAAAAGCAGCAGAACAAACACTGGATCATGCATTTGATATAGATAGTTCGAAGATGACGTCACTCAGGTCTTTGTTATTGTTTTTTTTGCCATCCGCGTTTATAAGTAATACCCACTGAACTGTATTAACCTGACTATAAACGTTCATGGATACACACAGGTTTGTGTGTTGGTCCGTTATACTTCCGGATGGCAATGTTATGAGCTTCTAAGCCAAGCACATACTGTCTATAAGTTGCAAATCAAGACTATCAACATCACAATGCATCCATCTATCTAAACTATGGTAACTTTTTAATACAGAGAAACAATTTTCAGAAAGAGATACTGGACATGATAATTATAATAATTCATGAAGCGATTTCTTAAGATTCGTTAGCTTACCACTTTGCAGAAATGTCTACTTCAATCTGAGATGGATGTTATGCCATTTGATAGATCTTTTCTTTTTATTACATTCAAACGTTAAAATTGAATATTATTGGTCCTAAACACAAACCTCTACAAACAAGACATCTCTTAAAAAGCTTGGTTGCTATCTATTCAGTGGTTTGAGAGCTTATTCAAACACTCGATTTTAAAAAAAATAGCGCAAGGCCAACTAAATTATGCGCTTAAAACGCTTTATCTAATATATAGGGGGCCAATATATCTACTATAATATATAAAATCCACCGGCATCTGTTATATCCATACACATAAATAAATAAATAAATAAATAAATAAATAAATAAACAAATAAATACCCTTTTAAAGAGATTACTTACCTATAGTGGTCATAACTAAGGGCAAAGCAAACAGCACCAATAGAAATACTGTGACACACCCTGGAAGGAAAGAAAGGATAAATAAAAACCGTATTATTTATATTTAAATAGAAGCCTTACTACCTACCAGCCTCACAACATCACTCGATTCTTATTCAATCAACATCCAGTAGGAACTAAATTCAATTTCCGCCGAATCACTAGGTGTTTTATGTAAGTCTGTTATCGATACCATTTCCACTTTCCTCTCCTTTAACACCCCCCCCCCCCTCCGAATACACATAATTCACTTATCTAGGGTTTCCCCCACCCCCTACTCTATTTGTGCGGCTATGTGATCTTGTAGTATGACACTCGCCTTCGGACCGGAATGTCAAGGGTTCGAGTCCCGCTCTGAGCAGTGCATAGTTGAGTCCTTGGAAAATGCTCTTTACTCACATTCTCTCATATTACTCAGGTGAGAAATGAGTGTCTGGTCGCTAATGGCGCTGTCTCGGCGAGAAAAAAATGTAATATCGACACGTCTTGTCCTACAAGTTAAATGTTGCTGATCATTAGGCCCCCATGTAAAGTGCTTTGAGCATGTTTAGTGGATATCGCGCTTTATAAATGCTCAAGATTTTTTTTCAGCCTATGAGTTTTTTAATCGCAACGGTAAATCTGACCTGGTAAGCTTCAAGCTTGAGGTTATCACTTGCTATTATAGGGGCAAATTATATTCTTTTAAACATAACATGCTTTCATGAGCTTTTCTTTTCTTATATCATGGTATGGTCAAAACATGAATAGTTCACCCTCTCTGAATCCATCACATATTGTGTCAAGCCAATAACATTACTAACAATAATAATAATAATAATAATAATAATAATAATAATAATAATAATAATAATAATAATAATAATAATAATAATAATAATAATAATAATGCACATTTATATAGCGTTCATTTTCGTGTAAAACACAAGCTCTGGGCACTTTACAATATAAATATCAATTTTAAGTGAAAAAAAAATTAATAATAATTCATAGCCAAATCAAGGATTCATAGAGTCAATTTTCGTTTGGTCATTACATGATCTGAAAGTGTAATTTTCAAATTTACACATGACCACGTGATCTGTGAGATATGCCGGTGCTATACCAGTCATACTAACATTGAATAGAAGCTACAATTTAATTTACGAAGACAAATGATGTGGACGTTTCGGGTTTCCCCTTTGTTAACAAAACATGATGGATAAGACACTATAGACTAATGAGAGGTGAGATGATTGCAATGTTAAGGCAGGAATACTCACAAGAGCTTCAACATTTACATTAAATCAAACCAGGCAAATTATATATTTTATTTGTAATGATTGATGTACACATCTATGATGAAAGCAAAGTGAATTGAATTTTCGTTTTGTTTTGTTTTTCTTCCATATTTTTGGTAGAAACCTTAAATCAGGCAGATGCACACCCTTCCAAAATTTGATGACATTCAGTTATATATCACTGTGTCACAATATCTATATAAATAACCCTTAACTGCCCTTGAAAGATGAAAAATATGTTTTTATCATGATCATTGTTTTCAAAAAAATCTATTATTATTTGATGACAACCAAGCGCACAATTCAGTAACTAAATAGTGTGCCCACGTAGATCTATAACGTTCGTAATGCTAGGAAGAAATAAAAATAAACTTTATATTTATTTTAAAACATACTTTTGGGTAATAATGATAAACACTATGGGGAGATGTAAAAAATACTCTGGATACATTTGGAAAGAAAGTTGAAATCCAAAATTGACAGCACAAGACCACAAATTTACGTTATCATACAAGGCGTTTCAATAAGGATTTGGCAAAAGTATTACGTACTTTTAAATTCTAAAGCTCTGTAATGGAAAGAATCAATGGTAAGTTGATAGAGAACTTATTCAAGTCTTCTTTATTTGTCAACGTTCCCACAGTAGTTACACGATTCCCGGGGTGGAGCACCGCCTCATTGGTATCTCGGAGTTTAAGTTTATTTCAATGAAAACATGCCTCAGTGGTGGATTTGTGGGAGAAGTGCAAACATTTCGATCTCTGCGGTCAACCTGCCAGATCACCATATTTCACTGAGTGTGGCTTTTTCTTGAGGGAATATGCTTAGGACAAAGATTTTTAAAGAATTCCACCAAAGATCTAAGGCATGAAATATATAATAACAGCTGCAATAAAAAGGTAGACATCCTGAAGCAATTTTGAGAGGAAGTCTCACACTGGCTTGATTTTATACGTCCGACCGATCATGGTCACATCGAGTACGTGTAAATAATGACAATGACATTTGATTGAATGCCCTGCAAATGTGTTCAAGGCTCTGTTTTATTTTGCTCTTCGTTTTTTTTTTTAAACGTCGTGTGATAATTTTGCCATGTTCTGTTCTACTGACCAAAAGAAACAAAATACCCAGGCCCCAAAAATATGTTTAACACTGACTTGATTTCTATAGAAGGAACAAAATGGATGTTACTGAGCTCTTTGTTTTTGTTTTTTTTTTATACGGTCATTTTGGTGATTAGTTCTCACTAAATTATTTCAATCAGACTATAAACGTCTAAGGTTACACATAGATTTGTGTGTTGATTTGTTAAATCCGGCTGGCGGATGTTGTGCATATTTTACCTAAATGCATAGCATCAATAGTAGCCTACATAGATTGAGTGTGAAAGAACCACACCACATGCAGTCTAAAATCACTAACAAAGACAAGAGTGATATCGACTTTTCTCATTCTTTGACTCTTACTACCTGGTCGAGGAAGACATTTTTTGGGATGATTTTATTTATTTATTATCTTTCTTGCTTTTTCTGGCACTGTTTCATACACACTTTTTTCAGATTTTTATCTTACACAAGTGCCCGTTCCCTAATTTCTCAATTACCATTTTATTTCTTTTAAAAAATAGATTAGACATAACTTTAAAGATTAGCACAAAAAACTATACTTACAGCTCCCGCTAAGTATAAACATCCCACGGTGAATAAATTCACAAGGATGCCTTGCTTCTAGCCCTGCCTCACAAAGACTTGCAACCAAAGAATAATGCGTATCTGGTTCCTCTACTTCCGCCCATATGACCGTGCTCTCGTACACAGGCTTGTCCGATGGAGGTGGTGTCAGCTGCAAGAGAAAAAAAGAAAAGAAAAAAGAAAACCCAAGGGTATCATGGTATTATATAATATATTGTTATATTTTTCTGACCTTGGAACTGAGAGTCTGGTTTAAACTCAAGGTTGTTCAATGTGCTTTGTCTTGGGTTAGAAAATTGAAGCTGATATTATATTAGATAAACATTGAATTAATGAATAGATTAATGTTTATTTTGTGGCCCACCGCCTCACTCAATCACGGAACCTTCTCTGGACCGTCGGTGCTCAACCTTCTCCTTACCAGCTATTTTCAGAATTTTTCCCAAAACTTCACACCCACCCAATACAAAAACAGACATATCTTATTCAAACAGAAAAGCAACAACCACATGCTGTACATAATATTGTTCGACAATAAGAACTCTATTACAGAATGTCAAGTTTGTATAGCTATAGCAAAAAGAAATGAAATCTGGATGAGAACAATGATGGTAACAATTGTGACGATTTTCCAATAGGTGGTAAGGAGAGGCTTAAGGAAACCGTAAGTGATTGTCATTGCTCTCGGTCTTTAGCTACATGAGTTGCAGTCTGCAAACCAAGGCCCTGGGCTTTAAGTTCTCTTGTAATAGTTCTTCTCCATGTTTCCTAAGGTCTACCTCGATATCTTTTTCCTTGTGAAGTCCAGCGTAACGCTGTTCCTAGGATGCAGTCAGCTGGCACTCACTGCCCTAATCTGATTTTACATTTGAGCGGATCAGTTGCCAAAAATGAACTTAAAGTCAAATAATTACGAATTACGAAATTTGAGTTTTTGTAGTTTAAGTAATTTAATTAATTCCTTTTAATAGACCAACAAATCAATTTCGATAGAGTTTCAAAAAAACCAAAAAAAAAAAAAAACAAAAAGAAAAACATCATTTAGTTTTGCATGACATAATATACTATAGATTTAGGGAATCACAGATGTTTAATCCGCGTCCACACAAAGAATTAAGGCCTTGTATTGAGTTTTGAAAATTTGATCGGACTGCCCATTTGTCAAGAATATGCCATTGTAATCAATAGTCTTCCGTGATTGATGGTCTGCAATATATAAAAGGGCTGTTGAGTCATGATACTAAGGTAGTTATAAGCACTTATAAAGACAAATCAAAATGTTGTGTTATCTTGGCCATGATAAGGCATTAATGAAGTCACAAACTACCCCAAGCACATTAAACACACACACACACACACACACACACACACACATTGAGCTTTGATCTAATTATGTTAATAATTTATCAAATTGCATGGGTTCCTGCAGCGAAATTGACACTATTTCTTCGGAAGGTGACGACAATACCTAGCTATTTGTATTGAGAAATGCTTTGTAGTGGGATTGAAGTTATCTGCGCTCTCTCTCTCTCTCTCTCTCTCTCTCTCTCTCTCTATGTGTGTGTGTGTGTGTGTGTGTGTGTGTGTGTGTGTGGACACCACTTCAATTCTATAGGATTGGCTGAATTGTCCTATGTATATTTATAATCAATTGAAATAAAACTTATAATCGTAGCTTTCAATAAAACGCCATTTGAAAAAAAAATTGCCTTTATTGATTCTAGTTTGTTTACTTTGTTTTAGTTGATGTTTGTTTTACATTGAGTTATATCAACACGAACTGACCTTGCTAAGGGGTGCTAACAAACCATCAGCCTTGACCCCTGAAAAATCAAAGGTCACACCCTTTGGTGAGCTAGTGCAGTAACTGTGGAAGCTTCCACTTCCGCCAGGAGTGGATAGAGGAGATGTGTAATGGTGGTGAGGATGGTGGTGTGCATTGACGGGCAGTGTATTCGTCAACAGGTTTTGCCCGCCGTTCCATAAAGGGGATCCTCCACAGTTACCGTCCGGACATCCGTTGTTGTAAGACGGTGTAGGAGATGGCGTGGGGCCAAGAGATGGAGTAGGTGTAGCCCCACTTTCACGCCGACTCCCATGACTGTTTCTGCTAGTGGTGCTAGATCTACGACGTTGCTGTTGTTTTCTAACAATAGTGCCTGTTCTCGTTAGCATCGACATAGTAGAATGTTGTTAATACAAGTCCATGATTTTTTCAAGAAAAGTCTGTTCCATTCAACGTGTTGTTGGAGTAAAAGAGAACAGACAATTTTTGGATATTGCCCAGTCATGTTCTATGTTCACTATGATATTTGTTCAATTAATTGTAACTTTAAGGCTTTTAATGAGTTATCACTTAATTTCAAAGTCATTTTTCCGTCCATTCTAAAAAGTGTATTCTTTTCACAGTTTCTCGCAATTTAAATTTGAAAGTTCAAGTTTGATTCCGAATCTTTAATTAGAATATATTGAAATGCTTAATTATTCAGCTTTATTGTTATAACTCATTTTTTTGTCAATCTCAAAAAGTGATACAAGTAGAAAATGCCAAATGACGCTAGATGAACTTAAACACCGAGATACCTTTTAATAACAATAAATCACTTTCCCAGATGATAACTGGAATAATTTAACATCAATGAATTGTAGAAATTCTAATGATTGTAAATCAAAAATTAAATAGTAAAGCTTAACGTTGAGAATAATTAAGGATTAGCTACATTGTTCAGCCGTGTCTATTGTGTGGATGTAGCATTTGACCTTTCAAATGAAGCACATTTTCAACGACCCTTTCTCGCCCCCTCACATCATTATTAGATCTATATGGATTGGGGTTTTTTTTCGATCTCAAAAAGTAAAGTAAAATGAGAAGGAAAATTAACATCAAGAGACCATTGTGATAAAAGTAAAAGATTCACAGAATGATAAACGAAGCATCATGACATCAATTCTAGAAATTCTTTTATATGTAAAACTAAAACTAAAATAATAAAACCTAACGACAAGAGCATAACTAACCAGTCACTACAAAATTTAGTCGTGTCTAATGTGTGGGTCAAGTACTTGACCTTTCACATAATTACGACATCAACGGCCCTTTCTCGCAAACTCACATTATAATTATATAGATCCATATTTTATCGTTCTTAAAAAGACACGCTATTATAATATTCTTGACTTGTCAAATGACGTAAACTAAGCGCTTAATAATCAACATCAAGAGACCCTTTGATAAAATTGAAAGGATATATTATCAATTCTAAAAAATCTAATAAATGTAAAGCATAAACTTGAATAGTAAAGTCTAACGTTAAGAACAATTAACGAGTTGTTACAATTTTCTCCAACCATGTCTATTGTGTGAAGCAAGCAATTGATATTTCAAATGAAGCAAGGCATTTTCAAAGACCCTTTCCTGCCCACTCACAGGCTCACATCTAGTTCATTCACCAATTATCCATTGCATGCAATCTCCTTTATCGCTCTAAGCCAGACCTAACAACTTCAAATCTTAAAATGTAATTTTCTGAGAGAGAGAGAGAGAGAGAGAGAGAGAGAGAGAGAGAGAGAGAGAGAGAGAGAGAGAGAAGGTGATGGGTTGGTTCCAGGTTTGAGAGTTTTTGGCAAAATGAAGATCATTCGAAATCGATCGATATTTGAAAGACGAGTTTTCTGGGCCAATTTTTAGATACCGATCTTTTCAGAGTACAGCCCTTTACCTGTTAATATTGAATACGAAGCTAAGCGTATACATTTTACTTAAGACAGATATCCTTATTGACAATTCTGATCACTTAAGTTATATAACTATTTCTTGGTCTAATTCATTGCAACATAATACCAGGAATATGACGGAATTAAACTGACACTGAAAGTACAAAAATTTAAAACTTAAACCATATTATTATTTTCAATGTTTAATTTAATACTCGTTCTGAAAAGAGTGAATGTAGCTTCCTTTTAAAAAAAGTAAATAAACAACGACAAAAAATGCGTTTTTGTAAAATCTTCCTTCTCAAAGTCACAGTTGACAAATTGCAGGCTTCATTAAATAGTCGAGCTTTCTAAAGAATCGCGCACGATTCTCTCAAGAATTAAACAAATAAAATAGATAAATAGAAAACAAAATAAATAATTTTTGATCATTTCGACATTCAAATGAAATATTTGTAGCTGACTCATTCTGACATAATAAAAGATTGACGTCGGCTAGGTTCAAATGTAGAATGCCATTTATGTCAGATTTTGTAAAAAAAAAATTTTTAAAAATTCAACACTGCAGTCACGACGCGGAAAATCTTAGCTTAAATCACAAGGTTCGATTTCTAATCTAATTAAGTACCTCCCTAAACGTTACAAGAATCCAGGAAAAGATAACAAATATTCCTATGCCCGAGATAATTTGGTCGATTAGAAACTTAATTAAATTTAAAAGGAAATGAGATTAACATTGTTCAACAAGAGAGAATTGCCATTGAAAAAATTCTCTCTCTCTCTCTCTCTCTCTCTCTCTCTCTCTCTCTCTCTCTCTCTCTCTCTCTCTCTCTTAAAAAAGTAACTAACCAATTCCTCATCTCACGCCATCTGCTTCGGATTACCTTCACAGTGATGCAGTATTTTCATACTGGCCATTTTACAAATATACTCATTAAGAACAAAAGTCATTGGTTAACAAAAAATCTTTTTTAAAAAGAAGTTTGTACGGATAACCCCAGGATTAAGTTGTCAATAGGACGGCATATTACCATGTCTTAATATAATTTGTCCGATTTTGCAAATTAACTCATCATCCCTCTTCTATTCAAAATAACAAATACCATGTCAAAGTATAACTGTATGATGTTATAATGACGAGAAGAGACACGTAGTTGAAGGGAACATAACCACGCCCCTCGGACAGACGTCAGAAAGTAAACAATGACAGTCAGTGGTAAACTAAGTAGTAGTTGTAATAGTAGTAGTTGATGTAGTAGTAATAGTGGTAGTAGTAGTAGTAGTAGTAGTAGTAGTAGTAGTAGTAGTAGTAGTAGTAGAAGTAGCTGTAGTAGTAGTAGTAGTAGTAGTAGTAGTAGTAGTAGTAGTAGTAGTAGTAGTAGTAGTAGTAGTAGTAGTAATAGTAGTAGTAGTAGTAGTACGTAGTAGTAGTGTAGTGTATTTAGTAGAGTAGTAGTACTGTAGTAGTTGTAATAGTAAGTAAGTAGTAGAAATAGAGTAGTAGAAGATAGAAGTAGTAAGTAGTAAGTAGATAGAGTAGATAGAGTAGTAGACGAAGAAGAAGAAGAAGAAGAAGAAGAAGAAGAAGAGGAAGAAGAGGAGGAGGAAGAAGAAGGCAATAGGTAACAAAAGTAACAGAAATTAACGTCATACGTATAATGCTATTTACATCAATGTTTCTGAACTCACTGCAATACACAAACAAAACATATAAGCTAAAACAAACAAAACATAAATTTTGCATAAATGACAATGCCCATTTCATTCATTCGATAATAAATATTTTGAACGTTTTAAAGCTCAGTTATGACATTCTACACAGGTTGGCCAATGAAAAGAGCAGCAGAATGAATATAATAAAATATTCAATAGGCAAGGAGGAGGAGGAGAGAAATCAATGAGTTTGAATGTGTATTTGTTGTTCATTAGTTTACTTTTGTCAGTGTTCCTTGAAAAAAAAATGGCTCTTTGAAATATCAATCCGACTATAACGAATCACTTGGTCGAAACGACCCAGCCTGTGGGTCTCGGGATCAATCGGGCTATAACGAATCATTTCGTCGAATCGACCCAGCATGTTCGTCTCGGGCAACAATTCCATGTTCTGAATATCATCAACTTGCCAGTAAGATAAAGAACTGAACAAGTTTGTATGGAAGGTTCCAGACAAAGCAAGAAACATGAGGATAAGATAGGGGAGAGGAGGAGGAGGAAGAGAAAGAGGAGGAGGGGGAGGAGAAGGAGTGGGCTCAAAAAGATAAAAAGAAGGAAAAGAATGAGGAGGAGTAGGGGAGTAAAAGGAATACGAGAAGGAGGAGGAGGAGGAGGAGGAGAAGGAAAAAAGAGGACGAGAAGATGGAGCGGAGGAGGAGAAGTAGAGGAAGCAACAGTAAACGAAGTAGAAAAGATAGAAGAAGAAGAAGAAGAAGAAGAAGAAGAAGAAGAAGAAGAAGAAAAAAAAGAAGAAGAAGAAGAAAAAAAAGAAGAAGAAGAAGAAGAAGTAGTAGTAGTAGTAGTAGTAAGTAGTAGTAGTAGTGGTAGTAGTAGTAGTAGTAGTAGTAGTAGTAGTAGTAGTAGTAGTAGTAGTAGTAGTAGTAGTAGTAGTAGAAAAATAAAGACAAAAGTTATATTGATTAAGAGGTCGAGAAGCACGGTGAACTTCGTGTCTTAAGCCAAAACATTTACACAATGAGAGGAGGCTGGCTGGCCATAGAAGCAACAAAGAGTACAAAACAGACAAATCTATTGAGAGTCTCAGACAGGAGGTGTCTGTGGTTAAGACTGGACTTACTTTGTTTATATAATATTTTTATACAGATCATTATTTTGGAAAAAAAAGTTAAAGATAGTTTCTTAACACTTAAAACATTCTAGGTCTATATTATCCCTTAACAAGGTAGATAACTAACTAATTTTTGGCAGCATTTATTTTATGCTGCACACGTGAAGCGTTACTAATCATTGATAAATAGAAGTAGAAGGCATAAGCACTGTTATTATTATTACTATTATTATTATTATTATTATTATTATTATTATTATTATTATTATTATTATTATTATTATTATTATTATTATTATTATATTATTATTATTATTATTATTATTATTATTATTATTATTATTATTATATTATTATCATCATCATCATCATTATCATCATCATCACCTTCATCATCATCACCATCATCATCATCATTATTATTATTATCAGTCAGCATCATCGGTATCATTTATCTATTTATTTATTTATCCATCTCTTGTTTATCTATTTTTTTTTAAGGTACCGATTACACCAAGATTTACGAACCAATTTACAACACATGAGAAATAGCAGTGTACCAATTACCAATATAAGCTAGCAATCTTAACTCTAGAGTGTAAGGCAGAAAGAAAAGACGTGCTTGAGAATAGGTTGAAAGGGATTTAGTAACACTAACGGTGATTAAGTCCAAATTCCTTTCAGATAACAACAACTTGTTTCTCTTTATTGGCTGCAGTCTTTTCACAATAGTAACGTTAGCTTGGTCCAGAACATTAGCAGATGGCATCATTATAAAAAAAAAATAACCCAAAAGGGTTATGCTATATCCAAACATTGTTGAACATTGTGGTAAACCTACAATTGGATTCAGTAGTCTGATGTCACGCCGCCCGGCAACGGCGGCCATCTTGGTTCTAAACAAAGAAAATCATTACTTTTTATTCTGGCTAGAACTTTTCAAATGTCTTGTGATCAGAATGTGTAAAAGTCAAAACATGATCAAATTTATGTTTTTTTTCTCCTCTGGATACGCTTTTATACTCGCCGGAGAAATATTACATACGGGCGTCCGCCATTGTTCCGATAGTTTAGAGCCAGTGTTACTGTTACCATGCGTCATTAGGAAGGAAATGACGATACGACTGTTGAAGAGTATTACCAACTCTAGAGTAGCCTACTGTTGTTGTAAAGTGGACTACCGAATATATCAGACAATAAGCAAGCAAAACCCTTGGCAATTTTGGGTTCGATTTTATTGTTTGTATCCTGAGAACAAGCAGTAAAAGAGATACGACTCTGATGTCAATGCATTTCGAATCGAGTGAACCTATAACTAATGAAAAGTAGATTAGAAGTTCTGATTTTATTTACAAAAGCAAAGGATGTGAATGGTTTGAGTTTCCTTTTTATCAACAAAATAGACCATTATTAAAACACTAAATATCCCACATTCATCTTAATGTCTTATTTATGGCCTATATTGTTGATAAAGGGTAAAACCGAAATGTCCACATCATTTGTGTCGATCTACTTTTCATTGATGTCTACTACTTTGAACTTCAAGCAGAATTTTGCATTGAATCTAAAAACCAAACATGAAATAATAATGATGAAGATAATAACAATAATAATAATAATAATAATAATAATAATAATAATAATAATAATAATAATAATAATAATAATAATAATAATAATAATAATAATAGCTGGAATTTTATTTGCCAGTTATTCATCCCACCGATAAAGAGTTAAACTAGCTTTATATGAGATTCACGGGAATTAAAAAAAAATTGGTGTGTATGTGTGTGTGTTTTGTTTATTCGATTATTTATGTCATATAGTATGCGCTTGGCTAAGAAGCTCATAACATTGCCATCCGGAAGTATAACGGACCAACACACAAAACTGTGTGTATCCATGAACGTTTTATTAGTCGGGTTACATAACGTTCGAT
>NC_088363.1:60919658-60932158 GCF_034508935.2 Berghia stephanieae | reverse complement strand
CAAAAAGAGTAATTTTTCAATGATATAAATATTGTTACAATGAAATCAGTACAAAGTAGATAATTATATCTTTGAAAACAAGCCATCCTCAAAACGAAGAACACAAAATCATACGCACGCAAAAAAAATAAAAAAAATCTGTCCGAAGTCGGTAGAAATCGATTCTGTCGTATATTATTGATCATGTCCTCATCTTGGTTTGGAGTGGTTTTAAGTTTAGGACCTTTTCCAGTGAAATCTTCAACATTGTCTCTATCGTTCATCTTAACAGTCTCGCTATTGTTAACTTTGAACAGCCAAAAAGACTTGTAACTTGAGTTGCCGACAAACCGATATGATGTTTTTTCTCAAAATCTGTGTAAATACGTTCATTTGTTGGATTTTGACATTCGTTCTTTAAAGGGTCGTAAAAAAGAAGCGGGTCAACTGAATAACAATGAATTAGCATCAAATTTTATAGAATTGGAAATCTATCATAATACTGTTTATTTTCATATCATTATTTATAATTGTGAATGAATAAAAACAGTTCAAAGACCGTTGCGTTAACCACGAAGCCGAGTATAATATATAAATCAGTCTCAAGAGCTTCTTTATGACTGTTTTGGTCAATAACCGTAACACTTTACTGAATAATTAAACAACAGCGACAACAACAGAATGAGTTCAATGAATGCAAACTTTGACCCTTATTTTTTTTTACCTAGTTAGTTATGGTACTTTATCCCCCCCCCCCCCCCCCACACACACACACACACTTCCCACGTATGTTTCCTCATCTTCCTCTACCTATCTCTCAGTTTGTAAAGTGCGGCTATGTCGTCTCGTGGTATGAGACTAATCCTCGGGCCCGAGGGTCCAGGGTTCGTGTTCCGCTCTGAGCGACGCTTAGTTTAGTCCTTGGAAAAGACTCTTTTCTCACCAGCCTCTCAACCTACTCAGGTGTGAAATAAGTACCTAGCTGTTATAGCGTGCCACTGTCGGAAACTTGTAATATCACATAATAGGCATCGATGCTCATTCTACGTGATAAAAGCTGCTGTTGGCTGGGGACGCCATATAAAGCGCTTTGGGCAGGTTAGTGTATTGAGTTAATTTTTTATGTGTCGCAGTGAAAGACTCGTTTTAAATAATTGATTGAATAAGTTATTATAAAATACGAAGCTCTTCATGGTGGCTATGTATGCATTTGTGTCAAGTTACAAAGTTCAATCTTGTTTTATTAATATCCAACCTCTTAATACGCCTTGAACCCCCCTCATACATGAACACTTAGTCATCTCTGTACAAATCTCTCAATCTCTTTTATTTAAGAGCCCATGAGCGGTCAGTTGAATAGATACATAGTTATCGATCGACGTGAAAGCGACGAGCAAGTCTTAAACTCGGAGTAGATAGATAAGTTTGAGAATCGTGATTAATTTTATTGAAGTGAAATCGATGTCAGAATAGGATAATGAAGGGGCCAATGATCGCTGTGTTCAAGGTTGCCAGATGCATTTTGAAAAAAATGCCAAACAAGATAAAGAAAATTTCTAAATGGTCTTTAAAAAATTGCCAAAACCTTTATATCCTTTTTTCTCTCTTTTTTTTTTGGGGGAGGGGAGAGAGAGAGAGAGAGAGAGAGAGAGAGAGAGAGAGAGAGAGAGAGAGAGAAGGGGGGGGACAAACAGCAGATTTAAGTCGGGAAACATCTCATTTACTAATCCTGCTGCAATGAGATTGTATTTGATTTAATGACAATTTCATTGCGCCTTGCCAGTTAAGGATATAAACTTTTTTTTTTTGGCGAAATTACTGCTTTACAATAGTAAAATTAATAAAGTAATTTGAAAACAAAATAAAATGTTAAAATGGCAAACTAGATTTGTGACTCATCGCCTCAAAAAAAATATTCTCGTAGACTCTTAAAATAGCAGAAAGCGTAATTTTCATATTTCTAAACAGATTGAAATTGTTTTCCCTTTTTTGACTTTCGTTTAACTTGACATATCTATGTTCAGCTTAAAGACGGTGGACAATTATGTTTCCCTAAGAAAAGCCATGTCTTTATAATTTGGCATGAAAACGCCAAATTGACAACCATGGCTCAATTGTCGTGTCAGCAGGTAGAAATAGAGGGTATTATAGGATGGTAATGTGGCCTAGTGTAAATACACTTATTGTAAGTAATTGATTTAGTTGATAGACTATGGGAAATTCTTAAGATGTAAATTTTTTCCATTGCTTGGAAAAAATACTTAGGAACTAGGAATGAAGTAGGGCAGATGGTGGTGGCGATGATGATGATGATGTTGATGATGACGATGATGATGATGATGATGATGATGATGATGATGATGATGATCATGATGATGATGATGATGATGATCATGATGATGATGATGATGATATTGATGGTGATGATGTGATGGTGGTGATGGCGGTGTTGATCGTGGTGATGGTTGTCGGTGATTGTGGTGTTAGTGGTGGTGGTGATGGTGGTTAAAATGAGCAGCGGCAGCAGCAGCAGCAGGAGGAGGAGTAGGAGGAAGTGGCGGATGAAAAAGACCTCTAAAAATTCCGATTTAAGTAAGATACTCTTGGATTTAAAAAAATAAGAGGGGGCTGATTATAATGGACTTTTAATTTCTTTCTTTTCTTGAGCTTTTTTCAAAAGCAATATCCATTAAACGTGCTTAAACGCTCTACAGGGGGTCTCTAACCAACAGCAACTCTTAACATTTTATAGGACGAACATGACGCTTGTATGGCAATACCACAGTTTTTCGAACATACAGTACTGTAAACGGTCAGGTACTAATTTTATAAATGAGTACGGTGAGAAAATGTGAGGAAAGAGCTCTTCCAAGTACTCAACTGTGCGCCGCCCAGAGTGGGACTCGAATACAGGAACTTCGAAGGTTAGTGTCTTCCCACGAGACCACATAGCCGCACGTAGGTAAGGGGCTATGGGAAGCAAAAGTCGTGACGTCACATCTTCCTCTCTCCTAGTTCAAAATTCCTTGGTAGTGTGTCACCAGTCCTCAGAAGCAGGACTAAAATGAATACTATTGACCATATTGAATCATATGGTTACTTTTGTAGCAGGATGTATAGCATATTCTTATGATTACGGGACGTAAAAAGAGTTTTCTCTAACGTTGTAAGGCTTACAACGCAATAGGACAACAGTTTACAACGATTCGAAACGCAGCACTAATAGCAATGTCCCATTAACACATTATAAAAACGACAAGGCATTATAGTCGTAATAATGTGGGGAATTCAATTTCTTGTGATATTGACAAACCCATTATATCTTTTCCCAAAATTCTCATTACAATTTGAATGTGGAGTAATCATGAGTTTGGAAGTAATATATATATATATATATATATATATATATATATATATATATATATATATATATATATATATATATATATATATATATATATAATCTTTACCATCATCATTAAAACACAGAGAAAATGGTCAAAGATCAAAAGAAAACAGACATTCACTGCGTATACGTTGATGGTCATATACAATAAAAATCAGCATCATCATCATCATCATCATCATCATCATCATCATCATCATCATCATCATCATCATCATCATCATCATCATCCTCATCATCATCCTCATCATCATCATCATTATAAAAAAAACTGTACCAAAGGTCAAAGATAAAAACACTCAGACATTCACAATGTATACGTTGAGGGTTCAAATCCCCCCATTCAACCTTATCATTACTTCCCAACTTCTCTCCACAGAGTTCATGGCTCTCCCGACTATTTCAAGCCCAATTAGACGTGATAGGTACCGTCAAATGTTGAGATGACGGAGTGCTATATTTCGAAGCCTGTAGGGTGAGCCCTGCCTGTTCGTAGAGTGGTTCCTAACTCAATTTGTCAGCAAAGTGTCAGGATAATTGCTTGACTAAATAAGGAGCTGGGATAAAGTGCCATTAAATGGCTTTTGGGGGTGATGGTGTCATGCACAAGTGTACTATAATATTGTGACTTACCAATTCTGTATGGTAATATGTGACCCGCAGCCTAAAAGCAATATCAGGTGGAGATAGTTTGGGCTTGGGTTGGGTTTATGTGTTTAACACAGGACACTGGATCCAGTTTCTTAAAGTGACAAAAATTAATAATATGTGCGGCTATGTGGTCTAGTGGTATGACACTCACTTTCGGATCGGAAGGTCCTGAGTTTGAGCCTCGCTTGACGCATAGTTGAGCTTAGAGAAGGCTCTTTATTCACATTCTCTCACCGTACTCAGATGTCAAAAGAGTACCTGGCCGTTAACCGCGTTGTCTCTGTCCAAAAATAAATTGTAATATTGCCTAAAAGGCGTCATGTCCCGTCGTACATGTTAAATATTGCTGTTGGCCAGGGATCCCCTGTAAAGCGCTTTGAGCACGTTAAGTGGATATTGCGCCACATAAAAGCTCAATTTTAAATTTTATAATTAATCAATTAAAAAAAAATTTAAATCATTATTTGAAACCATCCATACAGTGCTTGGGTAGCTGGGGCTGTTAGATCTAGCGAAAATTACTTTGTAATAGACTACCATCTTATCCAAAGGATAGTAGCAGGCAATTTCAATTGTCCATTTCAAGCAAAAGAAAGCGGAGTTAAAACCTAATGGACTTGCAGTTCTACTTCAATAAAACATAAGATAAACCCACGTCCATATTGTTGATGACTATGAGTTAAATTTTATCTCAAAATCACAAGGTTATTTTACTCTTTTTAGAAGGCGGCTCACAATAGTGCTTTTGTTGCTCTCACAGACTTGAATAGAGTGAGATAAAGATACTGTTTGCATGCACTTCCCGATTACTCAAAGGACATGAAATAAATAATAACAAATGAGTATCAAGTGGTTCCATTGCATTGCGCCTTCATCTTATATTAAAATTATTACATTGTTGCGTGATGTTAAGTTACTAGAGGCAAAACTTAATTTTTTTCCTAACTAAAATCAATTTTGCAGACTGTGGCAATAATGTATAACCTGAAGTTATTTTACATTTGAAGTATATAAGGAAACATCAAAATGATTTTTTTTTTAAATATGCATTTGAATCGTCCTTGCTGAAGAATCATCTACAAAATCATGGACATCCAAATACCCATACAAACACACACACACACTCTCACACACACACACACCACAACATATATATATATATAATATATATATATATATATATATACGCAAGTACATGCAACTTATATGCAAAGCCTTCAGATGAAATAAACGCCCCAGCCCTCCTTTCAAAACTCACCAACACACACCCTTCCCACCCCCATTCCAAACACATGTTCAAAAACAGATTGAGAGAGAATGAGAGAAAGAGAGGTAAAGAGAGAAAGATATATATATATATATATATATATTGACATAGAGAGAGAGGGAGAGGGAGAGAGGGAGAGAGAGAGAGAGAGAGAGAGAGAGAGAGAGAGAGAGAGAGAGAGAGAGAGAGAGAGAGAATTTTGGGTAAAAATGATTAGTTTATTAGAAGGAAATCATCTTCGAAGACTAAATCTGTTCTATGATATCTCAATTTTCGTTCCACTTTCAAATGAATAAGTAGTGGTACTCGTAACACTGATAATAGACACCATTTGTTTATCTTTTTTATGGATGGGGTTGGAGGGAGAGGGGGGGGGGGGATAAAAAAGGGGATTGCAATTCGATTCGTTATGTAACTCACACATCTTGTGATGTGCCCTAAAAGTCCACACCCCCGCATGCATTTTGTTTTAAAATGCATCGAATATTACCGTTTTTTTTTGTTTTTTTTTTTGTTTTGTTTTTTTTTTACCTTTGCTTGTGTGTGTGTGTCACAATAGTTCGATTTTGCGATAGGGATGTATTGGAAATGCTAGAATAAGAATATTATCGATTCATTGATGATCGATTATCGATTTTAACATTAATTATTCAAATTGTTCATTCCGGATCAATTTAAAGGCCGACAGCATAAAACAATTTCTATGCTTAGAGATTATACATATAATTCTATAGTCACTACGAGTCATGCCTCACTGCTTTCTCTCAGGAGAGAAAGTGTTTGAATATCTTGGTTCATTGTTTCCTCTTTAACGTGTAACCCGATGTCATTCACAACCGTTTTAACCAGGCGTACAGTAGCTTCACTAAAACAAGCAATTGTTAAAATTGTGACCAATCGTATACAAACGGTATCCGGTAAACCCGATGCTTTAAAATTGGATTTTAAACTTAAATTATAATCTTAAAATTACAAAAGTCCTTCACAGCTATGAGGCCCATGGAGCCGGATTTATATCGGTTTCTATTGCGGAAACGGGCAATATCAAGTTCTTGCTACCCATTGGATAGGACGCTATTCTATTACAAAGTACTGCTGGGTGGACAGGCGGTCAGAAAAAAATAATAAGTCTCGAATTCACTAGGGATTGATCTCGGTCCCTCTGCGTGTGAACCCAGTGCTATAGGATCTCCTAATTTATATAATTGGAATAAAAGCAAATTCATTGGAGAGAGTAGGTTTGGTTTTTGTTTTTGTTTTTGTTTTACTTTAAAAAACCTCAAATTTCCTATTCCCAATCATTTTGACGTCCAGCTCAGTTTTCCTAAATCGATCATTCCGACACAGTACCAGCATGACGAGGCTGGTTGCAATTAATCGAAAAATAAATCGACTGGGTCTACCTTCACCTTTAACCCGTAAAATACCGTATTCTGGAAAACTCAAATCTAAAAATTTGGCCATAAAACTCGTACTTCAAATATCGATCAACTTAAAAGACCCTCATCTTGGAAGAAAAACTCTGAAAATGGGGACTTTGCAAAATTATAGATTTATGAGTTTTTGGCAAGATGAGGGTCATCTAAATCGATATATAAAGGACGAGTTTTCTGGCCAAATTTTTAAATACGAGTTTTTTTTTGGGGGGTTTTTTCAGAGTACGGCAGTGAACTAGTTAAACAATATCTAATATAAATGATACAATATAATATAGATAGTGTAAATACGAAAATAATGGGCGAAATTTTGATTCAAAGCTATTTAATCTCAAGAGCTCAACTCGAGCAATCAAAATACACGGTAAAGATAGATGATCGTTTTTTAAAAATGAAAAATAAAACATAAGTATAAATTATTTTATTTCCATGAAAGAGTTTTAGAAATATCATGTATCTATGCCTAATGACGATTGAAAGTATAAGGTTCAGCCAAATAATAATTTGTTAAAAACGGTCGAAATGTTAAGTGTAGAAGGAAATCTTTGTTATTGTTTTTATACAGCTATTTTGATGATTAGTTGTCACTAGATTATATCAAGCAGACAATAAACGAAATAGGTTACACATAATTCTGTGTGTTGGTAGACTTATATCCCGCTGGTGGATGTTGTGAGTATTTTGCCAAAATGCATAGCATCAAATACGTACTAAATGATATTTTGGTATGACCTATCTTCGACAGCACACACACACACACACACACACACACACACACACACACACACATCCCCACCACCACCACCACAAACAACAACATCAACAACAACATAAATAACAACGACAATTCTAATGAAAGCCTGGTTTGGGATGGTAGGAACATAATTGTTTCCTAAAAAAGGCCAACATTCTAAAAATAACCACTAAGAACAACTGTTTCACTCGTTTGAAGCTGGTGATTTATTCCGCTCCAAAATGATGCTTGGTTTCTCTATATCTAGGATGCTAAAGTAGATACTCGAAAATTATATTAACTTAATTTTACCCTAAGGAGTTTTTTACGCTGATTTTTGCCCCACCCCAACTTTAACCACCCATTTCAAATGTCTCAGATCCAGACCAAAGTAAAAAGTGTGTCCTAAATAACGTAGAATGGATCTTTATTTAGAACAAGCTCAAAAATAACACTGGAAAAAACTCACACCGTAGGTAATATCACTCAAGCCCCCGGCTCAGCGTGACCAAATTTCTTTCAAATTATATTATAGGTTCTTCGATTATTTTACTTCGTTATAACACAAACCTTTTTCGTCAAGGGTGCAGAATCAGCGATGCAACTTCAGGCTCTTAGAAAATACTAACGAAAGAGTGAAAATGGACAGGCTTCGTATGGGAACAATCCCATAAGAAGCCTCTCCATTTTCACTCTTTCGTTAGTATTTTCACGATCACCGGCTTCAGACAGCCCCTACCGTTTTTGGGTCTTAGAAACATAAAATTCGACACGAACTTTCTTTTGGGCATCGTTTTTAAGAAACTTAAACTTAATTATGTTTTTTCTCTCTCTAAAGCTTAATAACTACTAAATATGCTCAAAGCGCTTTACATAAGATCCTGAGCCAACAGCAACATTTGACACCTGGGACGGGATATCAAGCCTGTAAGGTGCTATTACAATTTATTTATTCGAGAAAGAGAATGCTGTTTACTGACAGGTACGCATTCTGCACCTGTAAGAGAATTTATGTAAAGAGATTTTTCAACGGACTAAACATTGTACCGTCCAAAGCCGGAGCCGAACCATGCTCATACCGTACCGCAGGCAGTGGCAAACCAAAGAACTACAGAACCGCACACCCCCCCCCCCCCCCCAACCGGGGCCCCCTCCCAAAAGAAAAAGAAAAAAACCAAGGAAAGACAAAAAAAAAAAACAACAAAAAAACAAACAAATTGAGACGTGGATTTAAAGCCCGATCTTACTGATCTTATGTCAGATTTAACCGGATGTCCAGACATGAATGCACAATTGGAATGTCGACAAATATGACATTTTTAACTAATCACCTAAAAGCGGTTATATATCCACTTGCATTAGTTGTCAAAGATAAAGAACCAACACACCCCCACCCCTCGCAAAAAAAAAAAAAATCAACACACATAAAAACAGACTCATCATTCCAATTTTGAATTCACTGTTTAAAAAAAATAGCTTTTATATAGGGCAATATCCACTAAATGTGCTCAAAGCGCTTTACAAGGGGTCTCTGACCAACAGCAACACGTAGCATGTAGAACGAAACATGACGCCTGTTAGGCTATATTACAATTTGTTGTGTGACAGAGACAACGCTGTCAACGGCCAGGTACTCATTTTACACCTGAGTACGGTGAGAGAATGTGAGTAAAGAGTCTTTTCCAAGGACTCAACTATGTACCGAGCTAGGCTCGAATCCAGGACCTTCCGATCCGAAAGCGAGTGTCATACCACAAGACCACATAGCCGCACTGTTTGAGCTTTGATACATACCGACATAAAGCCGTTTTGAGACGATGGGTCACATATATATTTTCTCTTAATGGCATCAAATATAGGTATTGTAAAATCAAAGCTTCATCATTCTTATTCCTAGATCAGTAAACAACGCAGATACCCTTTAATTGGACCCAGATAATGGAGATGTACAATTATTTACAAATGGGAGAATCATAATTAACTCCCTTGCAGCACAAAAGGCGGATGATACATCATATCCGGTGACTTGTAATTACCCTAATTTGAATATAGCCAGAATACAGTGGATTGAGCCAAAAATAACCACCGGATGTTTTCACTCAGAAAACTAAATTTGAAGGCATAGGGGCACGGCTGTCGTACTCTAGAAAAACGTATCTAAAACATTTTGGCCAGAAAATTTGTCCTTTAAATATCGATCGATAGAATGGCTCCCATTTTATAAAACATTCTCCAATTTGGGACTTCCTTGGAACTGTCTTGATGTCCCAAGTTTGAGAGTGTTTGACTAGACGAAAGTCATTCTACTCGATCGATTTTTGAAGGACGAGTTAGGTTGTTTTTTTTTGTCTGTATTTTTTTTTTTTTTTTTTTTGGGCCAAATTCTTTGAAAGTTAGTGGGATTTTTGTTAGAGGAAGACAAACGGAGAGTGGCTATTTTTGACTTTACACATCACCGAATATTGTTTTTGGTTGGAAAAGAAGCTATGATTTGACTTTAGAACACGAGCATTTATAATAAATAAATAAAATAAAATAAAATTCCCTTTATTCATCCCATAGGGGAAATTTGTCTTTAGGGTCTATTCCAAGGGAATACTGGAATAACCCAGGCGTCAGCCGCAGTGCAGCGCCGCAAACTGATCTAGGGCGAGGTGACTTGCTCAAGGCCACACAGCGCAGCGGGTAATCGAACTCGGTACCTTTCGGGTACGAAGCAAAGACCGTACCGCTGAGCCACGCTGCCCCCTTTTAAATGAAAAAAATTGCCTGTGACATGAATGTTGTATTCATTCTAATCTTTTCGATATAAAATAAAATATTAAATTAATTATTTCTCGCAACATAATTCTGAGGCTATGGAAAATTCCCATCTTCTTTATTGGGCTCAGCTGTTTTGTTCACATGCTGAACATATTAACATCATTTTCATTTGGGAAAAAATATAATCGGAAAATAAAATCCTTTATGATTCGAATTAAAAGTTGAAATTAAGCTTTGAGTTGACAAATGAAATCCATTAATTTGGAAAAGCAGATAGGAAATTTGACTGGAATATTGGGTTGGAGAATATAGCATGTTGGAAAAAAACAACGTCGCCATTTTTTAATTCTAAATTTGCTTCTTTGAAAGTTTATGTACTAAAGTTTTCAAGGTTTAAGAGGGATCTTGTTTGAGGTTGGGGCAAACGTTAATAAATTCAAGCGGTTTCATCATTTTGTAATGAACTTAATTTTTTAACTACAATAAGACAATGACGATGGACTTAAATACTTTTTTCATATAATATGACGTATTAATATCTAGGAATAGATAATGAAGACAGACAAACTACATTTCACAAGTACTTCTGATATTGCTGATGCTGCTACTGCTACAATTATAACTTGTACAACAATCATTCCGCTACTACAACTCCTCCTCCTCCTCCTCCTCCTCCTCCTCCTCCTCCTCCTACTACTACTACTACTACTACTACTACTACTACTACTACCACTAGTACTACTACTATACTACTACTACTATACTACTCACTACTACTACTACTACTACTACTATACTACTACTACTACTTACTACTACTACTACTACTACTACGACGACGACGACGACGACGACTACTACTACTACTACTACTACTACTACTATACTACTACTACTACTACTACTACTACTACTACTACTACTACTACTACTACTACTACTACTACTAACTACTACTACTACTACTACTATTACTTCCACTACTACTACTAAACTACATCCATTATTATTATCACTTTTACCAATACCACATGAAAATATAATCAAATTCTTAGCACTTTATTTATTTGTATTATTTATTCATTTATCGTGTTACTATGCATAATATGTTTACAATAAACAACATATGTTATTGTTCATATCGTTATAAATTTAAATTAACAAATGTACGTCGCACGAATATAAATAATGGTCACGTCGAATGATTGCGTGAGTGCACGACTTTCCATTCTTGACTTCCGGATTGAAATGTAACAAAAATGGGTTCATCAATTCACGCATTGTTTGCTGGAGACGGCGGATTTGAGGATTAGAGGGAAATAAAAGAAAATCCGAAAACTTTAATGGGTCTTTCGTCATTGCTTTTCTTTTCTTTTTCTTTTTTTGGCGGGGGGTGAGGGGGGGGGGGTTGTTCTTCTTTTTAATTACTTTTCAGAGATTTCATTATTTCTGACCTATAGTCTCAATCTGGTTTATTATAAGAATTGTGCGGAAAAGGGTTTTATTTCAAGAATTTAAAGACTTGCGTTTTCTCCATTGTCAAAGTATTATGATAAACTCATAATTCCTTATTTGCGTCATTTCAGGAGTCGAAATATCAAGATGTCTTATAAAACTTTTCGCTAGCTATCAACACTGTGATTAACAGATTGCAATATAATTAGGCATGCATGTTGTTTAATAAATGTTCTTTTAGGTGACAAAATGTAAATGTTACTGCTCGAAGCTCGAAGAAATAACAATGTGGAATTGAATGTAAGCTTTAATTTAATCACGAAAACAGATAGAGTGGACGTTTCGGTTTCCCCTTTATCAACAAACAGGATGAATTAAACACTACAGATGAATGAGATGATATGCTACCACACCATCTCATTCATCATAAAGTTATTGATTCCAACACATAGTTAAACAATAGTAATTAAGCGTGCAAAATTGTAAAGTTGCTTTTGCACATTTGTATATAATTTCTAGATAATATATTTTATGGTGGAGAATGAATTCAATTTCTGACATCGAAAAAAAGGACGACCGTAATGTCATATTTCTTATCATTTAAATCGTAAATTTAATTGTCAAGGTCCGATTCAATCCGACTTAATATGTACCGGTTTGAGTCAATCACTTATCTAAGTTGTCAATTTAACTACCTGACTATTGTAAAGAACAGGGTATTCGTGTCTTCTACAGAAGACGTCATACCAATTATACAATTTTTTTCGAAAAATAATATAGTTTTTCTTATCATTTTGTGTTGTTTAGTGT
>NC_088363.1:60884658-60914658 GCF_034508935.2 Berghia stephanieae | reverse complement strand
TAACAAAAGAAATTAGTTCGTAGGTAGATGAGGAACAGTACAGGACAAAGGTAGTAGACAGCGAGAAGGAGAAGGAGATGAAGAGAATGAAGAGGACATGGAGGATTGGGAAGAGCAATAGAAAGAAGGGGAAGTGGAGGAGAAGTGGTTGGTGTTCATGGTAAAGACCAACAAATGAATGAATGAATGAAACATTTTCCAGCAGTAATAATATAACCGATTTTTGAATAACGAATATACATTAAAAATGGTCAAATTGATGGCAAACAAAAATGATGGCTGAGTGGTGGGGCATAACATTAACATCCCACTGTCTCTATTCGAGCCTTTGTCTGTATCTTGGTCTTTTTTCTTCTTATAAAACAGTTATTCAGTTTGCGGCACTGCTGTAAAAAACAAAACACAAACTTATTTGCTATCTCAGTTTTCTTTTTATCTAGTTGGATATTCAAAAAGAATTCCCTCGAGGGTAAAAGAAAGGAAAATTTATCATTTTCTTTTTAAAACATAAATATATGATATCATGTGATCGATGTATATGGACAGCAATCTGGCATTCTGCTGTACGGGCAACTAGACGGTACTATGTTAATCCAAGAGCGCGGATGTCCTCTTGGAAGCGGCTTGTTTATATTATCCTTGTGTGTTGTTGTTTTTTATAGTGTGGGTGACCTTTGAGTGTTTTTATTTCACAGTAGTAGTTCCGATACACTGACACAACGTCTTTTTTACATTTTGGTCAGGAAACTTCATGTTGAGGCTTTGTATTTAGGTATAATACTCACAACATCCCCCTGCAATATTAAACATACCGTACTAACACGTAGAACTGTGTACATATATTGTCTGATTGTTATATTTTAGAGAGAAATAGTCATTAAATGGCTGTAGAAAACAATATCAAAGAGCTGAGAGTATATAACATACCCACCTCTATATCGATCAATTGAAATGATCATAGCTTGTTAAAAGTTTTTAAACCCGATGTTTATTCATGAGTCTCAGGTTTGGGTCTTTTCGACGAGTTGAGGATCAATTTGAACAAAAGACAATCGAACTAAAATATTTTTAGGCCAAAAAGGATTTTTCCCCCCAAAAAAGTGTTTTGTCAGAATTTGTCAGAGTAAAGCTTGTGTGGTCTGTTGGTGACGGTTGCCGATGGCCAATTGGATTACTGTGGTGGTCAAATGGCTCGGATAGCTATCACGTGACGGATGGAATGGCTATTATTTGTAACTAGTTTTAGTGAGTTTGAAGCGTAATAATTGCAAAGGTACGAAAAGTAAACCACCAGATTAGTTGGAAGTGCTTGGGAAAGTCTAGCATTTCGAAAGAGGTTGTTTGTGTGATTTCGTTAAGCTTATGATTTAAATTGAATTTCTTCCGACGTATAGATAGAATGAAGTTGACGTCACTCAGGCATTTGTTATTGTCTTTTGCCATCCACGTTTATGAGTAATTCTCACTAAACTGTATTATCAAGACTATAAAAGTTTAAGGTTACATATAATTTTGTGAGTTGGTCCATTATACTTCCGGATGGCAATGTTGTGAGCGCACACTATCTATAAAGATACGGTAACTGAAATGACTGCGTATTCGACCCTCAATTGGTAAAAAGGCCGATATCAAGCCAGAGCAAAGCCCGCCTTCTGTCATACAAGAACTGATTGGTTTGCAGCAGTGTCTGTTGGACGACGAATTTCGACAAAAGATATATTATTTTCCCGTCTCAATTCACTTAAGATTTTAAAAAGATGCATTCTTTCAGAGGGACAAACTATACAAAATATCTACCATGATGATGTCAAACAATGCCAGTTGCAGTATAAAGACTCACAGGTGATGGCACCAATATCGATTTAGAGTTGAGTCGAGATTGGTACTTACATTTTTGACCACCAAACAGTGGCTGGCTGGGTAGCCTGGTCCGTAGGACCCGACGAAAAGTAATTTGCGATAGGCAATTCGCTTATTTGAAGAATAGAAAAAATTGCTCTCATCCGTTTGGCATTACAGAAACCAGGATAGACTCCGAGAAACGGATTGCTCTATAGGAAAAGAGGAACACCTCAACAAGCATATGAATTTCTCGTTGTACTGAAGTAAATAACAACGTGCAATTAAATGTAAGTTTCAATTGAATATACGAAAACATATAAAATTGACGTTTCGGGTTTCCCCTTTATCAACAAAACAGGATGAAAGAAACACTACAGACGAATGAAATAATGTGGTAGTGGCGCTGTTAAAATGAATTCATTAATCAAATGTCGCTCTATCTAGAGGATTGCAAGTCATTTTTAATCACTAATCGCCGCGCCATCAATTATGAACTAAAGCGCTGAACCACAAACGATAAAAAATAATCATTTTTTATAGGTAGGATGTTATGATAAGATTACTACGCTTCAAGCATTTTATAGGAAATGATGGCTTGATAATACAAGATCGCTTTTCTCCCCACAAAGGGGCCAGTTAATTAACTTCCGCCTCCTGCTGGACTGGCTATAGCGTCAGACGTCCTCTGAGATTCAAGTACCGAGTTGTATAGAAGGAAAGGGAGTCCGACGCGCTATTGATTACATGACACTATTGACGACATAGCGTTAACTCAGTTGTGTGATTTTACAAAACAAAAGAGTTCCAGAAGCGTTTTCATTGCAGCATGTTTTTATTTCGTAGGTGGTCTAGTTAACACAATTTTTTTTCGGAGAAAATAAAATAAATATAAAATGAGTCACTACTTAAAGTATATTATAATCCATTTGACAAAATTATAAGAAAGGTAGTTGTAAGTTCAAGTGCTAATGCTGGTTGTGATGATGGATAATGATAATAATAATGATGAATATGATGATGGTGATGATGATGATGATGATGATGATGATGATGATGATGATGATGATGATGATGATGATGATGATGATGATGATGATGATTGGTAACAATTTATATGATAAAAGACCAATTTATTTAGATGAATCGCTCGAAATGTAGACGTCTAGAAATAATGTTGAGAATTCCAGACGTTGTTTGACCTACTATTTGTCTGCGCACTTTATCAATTAATAATGTTTAAAGAGGAAGTTTCTAGAAAATGTAGTGGTATCTAAGTATCTTTGTAATAAAAATACCTTATATTTACATATACGAATATATATGAATATAGTTTCTGAAGCATCCTTTATGATTTGTTTGTACTCTAGTAATGAAAGATGAAAACGATTATAAATATCTATATTTAAAATGATTTGATATTAATTTCTTTCATTTGCGTTGCATTATTTTGGCAAATAGACGACGAAATGGAAAAACTAATCACGTAAGGCCAGAAACTAAACGACTTATTTGTCCCGTGTAATCACAATTATTTTTACGTTGCGGGAGAATGCCAAGGAATTGATGAAGAGAAAATTGTCGTGTGGTTTTGAAAACGATTAAATACACTAGAGTAATGGAGAGCGCAGGAAGGGGGGGGGGGGGGGGGCAGATTAATTCACACTAGGAGAGTGGACATGAACATTAATAGTTTTTTTTTTTTAAAAGAAATTTTTCAAGTCCTGAAAGCGCCCAGTGAAAAACAATCTATACACATTTTTTTTTGTTTTTGATTTTCTTCTTTTCAAAATAACTGAAAATAATCTTACCCTGACGTGAGCTGAACTCATTTGTCTTGACTGATGGTGGTACCGCCATGTGTAGAATAGGAAGACCTCTTTAGTAGTGTTACTAACCAGTTAACCGATGTTCGCCGGGAAGACGCATTTTTTTTAATGGCCAAAAAACTCGTCCTTCAAATATCGACGAGTGTCATTTAAATCGATCGATATTTGAAGGACGAGTTCTCGGTCTTTTCACGAGTGAGATGCTAAAGAAAAGATCTTATGAGGGAATTTTGTTGATTTATTATCTATTTTAAAAATAAGTAAAGCATAATAAGATACATGTAATGTTATTCATTCGGATACAAATATTTAATCTGTAACCGCCATGTTATCATAAACCAACAATTTTGTTCAGTGAGCAAATTAGGTGATTGATGATCGATAATATTCCCAAATAGGAAAACTAATTAATTTTGTAAAGTAAGGGCTCGACTCGTCCCCAAACACTAAGTAAAGACAGACATATTATTGATGTCATAGGTTTAGGTAAAATACTCACATCCACCATTCGGATATAACGTACCAAGATCGAAAACTGCATGTAACCTTTAACGTTTTTATAGTATGATTGATACATTGGCAATTGCCTAAAATAAACGTTTTTGAACTTTGATAATATATAAGCTAATGAGAACTGATCACCAACATGGCTGTCTAAAAAAAAAAAAAAACAAACAGCTAAGTGACGTCAATTTTGGTCCTTCTGTAGAAAAATCTACTGAGATAATAAAAAATAAAATGACAAGTAAGAATGAAAATCAGCTTAACAGTAGAGCGCCATTCTGTTTTTAAAAATCAAATACTGCCTGCTCTTCACCTACAAAAAACGTTTGTCATTTTTTTTGTATCAGAAATCTTTTACTTCAAAAATCGATCAAATAAGAAAACCTTTAAATTTTAAAAATATTTAGCAAACCTGAGCTAAGATTTCAAAACAAGCGTCCGGTTTGAGACTGTTCAACAAGTTGGGATCCATCTTGATCGATTGATATGTGGTGATCTCTTAGCGCGTGTGTGTGTGTGTGTGTGTGTGTTGTATGTGTGTGTGTGGTTTTTTGGCGTCCAGTGGTAGGCTTGGAAGTCACTATTGCTTTGTTATAATTTTCGGGCCGACGTAAATATATTTTCAGGTCTGATAGCCGGACGAAATTATGGGCTCGTATTAACATTGTTGAAGTAGAGAATATTTTGCGTTGATTTGAGAGTATTTCCTTTAAACACTGAAACGATAACAACGTTTTCGTTATCAGACCTGAAAATAAGTACACGTCGTTTTGGGCCTAAATGTAGATATATATGTTGTTGTCAGAAAAACGAAACAACAGGTCTGATAACCCACATTATTACGGGTGCATTGTTGTCATATAAACATTCTCAATATAACTGAAATTATCGTTTATTACGACATATTAAAAACAAGCCCATAGATGTGTTCGATGATGAGACCAGCAAATATGTGACCCTTCGCCTCAAAACGGTATTAAGTCGGGTTGGTTATGATGTTGAAAATATAATTTATAGTCAGAAGTATCAGACTTGTGTTGAGTATGTACGTTTTATTGAAGATAATGGCAACCATATTTTCGGGTGCTAATGCCAACAAATTGTATTTTTGACCAGTTTAACATTTATTTTGGCTTTTAAGCATCTGGTTCGTTTCGACATAATACCGTTTTGAGACGATGGGTCACATATTTGTACTCAGTGTTTAAGGGATAATAATAACTTGATATTCATGTGAATGATTTCTGTACAAAAAACAAACAAACAAACTAACAAAAAATAAAACAAAACAAAAAATAAATAAAAAAATTTTAAAAAGCCCAACAAAAATATCAAATGTTTAGAAATGTCACTTGGAATTGAAAATAACGAACAAAATCTAACAGCTTTGATTTTTACCGATACCATCACTTAAAATAATATTTCTTAAATAATTGTTTTTCTGGGATACCTTTACAACCAAAATAGAAAACGAAACAAAACAAGTACGGGTCAATGTCTATTTGAGACTCAATCGATTTTAGACAAAACAATTCGTCTATTGTTCTTTATATCTAAATGTAGCAATAGAACTAAAGGTTATATATAGTTGATCTGTTGTTTTCATTTATTCATTCATTTACTAGAAACGTTCCGGTATTTTCTGGAAACACACGTTATATGAATCACCACAAAAGGGTTATCGACTGTGTATGTTTCCTTTTGCTCAGATGCCACGCCACGAGATAATGTGAACAAGCGCCTCAAGACAGTACTAGGTTAGGTTAAGCTAAAGCCTGAATATTGTGTTTAATAACAAAAGTACAGGCTAAGCCTACGTCTATCTGTATTATCAAGAATAAATAATGAAATTTTAAAAGCTAAAAGATACACACTTCCGACTAACATCGTTAGATGCCATCCCCTAAGCATTCAATGAAGGAATAGGTAATCTATCAAACAAACAAGATGTCAACAACAATCAAATATGCATCCCAATATATTTTTAACATCTTCTTCTTCTTCTTCTTCTTCTTCTTCTTCTTCTTCTTCTTCTTCTTTTTCTTCTTCTTGTTCTTCTACTACTACTACTACTACTACTACTACTACTACTACTACTACTACTACTACTACTACTACTACTACTACTACTACTACTACTACTACTACTACTACTACTACTACTACTACTACTACTACTACTACTATTACTGTTACTAAATCTAACATTGGATTCTAATGTAGGTGATTATTGTAATGACGATGATGATGGCGATGATGATTATGGCAATAATTAGAGAAGGGGAGTATAAAATAATTACATCATTTTCTTCTATAGGAGAATCAATCATATCGATCTACTCAATATAATTGTCAGTATTTATTCTTCAATTCGTCTATATTTGCAAAATTATATCTTTCACTGTACGCGTTTTTCTTGACCTGTGAATATTTGATGACTATTATTTTACTCTTCAATGCAACCAATTTAGTCGGGCCTTATTGTTTAAAAATTAATAACTTTAATTGTTATTTACTAACAAAATGATGGTAACCGCCCAGCCTCGGGGCTTTGGACACTTTTCTTTTTGTTTGATTGCTTTTTTTTTTTGTTGCCTTTATACTACATTATATAACCCCCAATTTACTTGTGCAACTTTGTTGTCATTGGTAGGTGGGTCTTAGGTATGACTTCTACGCCTTTGGACCAGCAGGCCCCTGGTTTGATTCCCGCCTTGGGCGGCGGCGCATGCGCAATGTTTTATTCTTCAGTAAGGCTCTTACTAACATTCTCTCAGGCACTCAAGTGTAAATGACTGTAACAACGTTGTCGATAAGTAAATTAAGTAAATGACAATTGAAAACGCAATCTTATCCTATATTATGGTTAATGTTGCTGTTGGCTTGGGATCCCTTGTGTTTTGAACACATTTAGTGGATTTGAAATTAAAATTTCCAATATTTGTCATCAAGGGAAACATCTTTTTGGGTCTATGCCAAGAAAAGGCTGAAATAACACAAGCGTCATCCGCAGTTCACGGTCGCGAAGTGAGCAGTTGGTGCTAAATTTCTTGCTGAAGGTAAAATAAAAATGAAATCCGATGGTGAGTCACCAACCCCCCCCCCCCCACCCCACCCCCCGTTAAAGTACACTTCCTTATCCACTTGGCTATTTTAGCCAAAAACATTAATACAAAATATCAACTAATCAAAGACGAGAGCAAACATTATGTTATTGACAAGTTCATCCTTACAGTGCAAAGTAATTACAAACCACACACACTTTTTCCCTCTTAGAAATAATCCAAAAATAAACTCATATTTCCAAATCGATGTCTGCTATCCATCAATTACCTTATCAGATGTTTTGAAATGTCATTTGGGATTGAAGGTAATCAGTGAGGTTACAGGCAGAAAAGGAAAACGGAAACAAAAAGTAAAAAAACACTAAATGAACAAATACAAGCCTCAGACTTGTGGGCGGATGTGATAATGCGTCATCCCTTGATCAATGAATGGTTTAACTATTTAACTGACTTGAATTTTTCGTATAACGCAATATTCATTAAACGTGATCATAGTGCTTTACAAAGGTGTCCCTAGCCAACACTAACATGTAAGACGAGACATGACGCCTATTAGGCGATATTACATTTTTCTTTTGACAGAGAGATAACGCTGTTAACGGTTAGGTACTCATTTACACCTGAGTACGGTGAGAGAATGTAAGTAAAGAGCATTGCTCAGAACGGGATGCGATCCATGACCTTCCGATCCCAAGGTGAGTGTCATATCCGAAAACCACATAGCTGCACAAGAATACAATATTGTCACCAACTGTCACAATTTGGTATTTTGTTGGGATAAATTAGATACAAGAAATATATATATATAAATAAAATGAAAAATAAATAACCAACCTGAAGTCAAAATGATTCAAATTACAATTATTATAACGAAGCATAAATATGAAAAGTTAAGACCTTTTAAAAAAAAACTTCTGTTAAGCAGATATTGTGAAATAGGATAATGATGCTCCACAGTTCTGCCGGCTAAAACAACGGTAATGAACACCCAATTAAATGTCACCGTTAACTTTGATTAGTTTAATTGTTTATTGCAGAAAATTTATTAGTATATTTATGGTCTAAAACCAAAAAAAGAGCTGAGTGACGTCAACATCATTCATCCTAATTAAACAAAACACCGAGTTGGTTCATAGCCAATCAAAAGCAAGAGAAAGTAGAACAGTATTTACAAGTTTTAATCCCTTCAAGTAGAGCAGTAAAAACCACACAAATATTTATCTCTTGGAATAATACCCCAGAAAAATAATTAATAAACAAACAAAAAAAAAAAAACTAAAAAAAAAGATCAAAAAAAATAAGAACAAAACAAGGTCGAAAAGAAACAAAAACAAAAACGAAATTAAAGAAACAAAAACTCATATCTCCAAAGCAATGTTGCCAACCGTCAATAACCTTATCAGATGTTTAGAAATGTCACTTGGAATTTTTTTTCTTTTTTATTTTTTTTTGGAACCAAGATGAGTGTTAATTTAATCGATCAATATTTTAAGGACTAGTTTTATGGCCAAAATTTTTAATATGTGTTGTCTTTTTTTCCTCAGAGTACACCATTAATTTATATTGTCCTAATATGGGTCACCTCGACACGATACTGGATATTTTCAAATGTCATTTTGAAATTAAAAGAAACTTTGGTCAAGGAGAAACAATGATTAATTAAGAGAGAAGATTAAATGGACAAACAAAACCTCTAGACGTGTAGGCGGGCGGATGGGACAATAGTAGCGTCGAAAGTAATTGAAGTGAAGAATGCTTATAAACTATTATTATTATTATTACCATTATTATTATTATTTTTATTATTATTATTATTATTATTATTATTATTAATATTATTATTATTAGTAGTAGTAGTATATAGTAGTAGTAGTAGTAGTAGTAGTAGTAGTAGTAGTAGTAGTAGTAGTAGTAGTAGTAGTAGTAGTAATAGTATCATCATTATCACCATTTATTATTATTATTATTTATTATTATTATTATTATTATTATTATTATTATTATTATTATTATTATTATTATTATTATTATCATTATTATTATTATTATTTGATATAGCGTCAGTATCCACAAATATGCTCAGACGTGCTTTAAAATCGTTTTTTTAGTATTCAAATGTTCATTCATTCGACTACAAAATCACTACAACAGTCACACACATATCTTGTTCGAAGTTCACATAGAATCACGATAAGCAGAATGCAAAAGATTTGGTTTTAGATGCCGTATAAATAGGGGCACCGGGCCCAAATATATGTAACCCATCGCCACAAAGCTGTGTTATGTCCGTGTGAACCAGATGCCAAAATCTTATATTGAAGTCAATTTGTCCAGAAATGTGAAATTGTTTTGTCACTTTAAGAAATTGTATTTATTCTCATCAATCAAACACAAACATTCAACTCAAGTCTTATATTTTCGACGATAGAAGGAACGAAATTGACGTCACTCAGCTCTTTGTTATTGTTTTTTAGACAGCCATTTAGGTGATTAATTCTCGCTAAAAATATCAGGCTATAAACGTTTAATGTTAGTCATAGTTTTGTAAGTTGGTACGTTATTTTCGACTGGTGGATGTGGTATTTTACCTAAACACATAACATAAATAAATGTAATGTTTGGTAGATTCTAAACAGCCTCCCAAATAATACTGCTATTAGGTGATGGATCACAAACGTGTTTTCATTGGGAAGGAGTCGTACAATGTCAGGCATTTAACGTTTAACATTATTATAATAATATCATCAATCTACAATTCTTCATAAAGATATTGAATTTTATTTTGGGTTCCTGTATTAAATTGTGTCAATGGAGAATTACTTTTACAGGTATATTCTACGATAAACAAGATACTGAAAATAACTGGCTTAATTAATATATTTTTGAATTCATATTCATTTGATGAAATGTTAAAACTAATTAAGACACGTAACAGACACAGAGAGACACAGAGTAAAAATATATAGCCCAAGCGTTGTGTCCTTGGATGAAACGCTATACACTTTTCATACTCTATTTAAGTATGAAGTAGTACCCGGGAAGTGACATATATTTTCGGTGTTAATATATTATCAAAAAAACTTATTTAACAGATTACGTGTAAAACATGGGTTAGAAATGATTTGATTCCTGGTGATCAGTTTTGGCGAAGAGAACTCTTGGAAATACGACATAATATGTATATGTTTATTTATTAAATTATTTAGAGGAAACCCGCGATATTTGCGGGGAGAGAAAGGCTGTTACGGACAGGCACTCATCCATTTTAATCATCATAATGTATTGTGGAACGAGACAAATCGAGACAAATAGTCAGAGCCGTCAACAAACAAAATCGGCTCGGTAATAATGTTTGTAGGCAAGCGCAAATATATCTGATAGCAGGGCGGCCACATGGAGATTCACAACATCAAATGCCCAATCATTATATCCTGGTAGATTTTGAGTCAACGGGTGAAAGAAATACCCTCAAGTTTAAAAAGAATAAGATTTCTAAGTTACTTATATATATCAATCTGTAAAAAATAGTTTTATAATTTTCAGATTTGCCAGTAATTTTGTGCTCTTTGGCAAGAATTTAATATGGGTTGTACGGAACAATTTTGACCCCCAACCCTATTTAAAAAAAGAATAGATAACTTTGCCGAATATAAAAAATCAAACAGGAAAATCACAATTTTAAAATAAAATTTTGAAATTGGTCTTTTAAAAACTTTCTCGACCGAATCCTACATAAGCATTATATGCTGATGGAACTAAGATCACGTGACCCAAAAGAAAGACTGTTTAAAACATATTTTACTGGACATTGATAAATTTGAGTAAGTCTTGAAATAGTTTTAAGGATCTTTTAAAAGGTGCCCGTGGGTAGTCTTAGAACTGCTGAAAAGACATTTTAGAGTTTACAATATTTTCATTGACAAGTTCCAATTTCTGATGACAGCAAATCCAAAACTCTAAAAGGTTTACAAATGAAATGCGATTCAGAGTTCAAGTGCGTCCGTGGTGTTCGTCATTCGTTAATTATTGTGCAATATCATCGTCGGGACATTTCTTGTAGATATAATGATATTTCCATTACTACGTGAACCTCGACTCCTCGGATCATGCACTGGGACATAATGAATACTCTTGTCTTTTTGACCCATCGAAATACATGCATCAATCTATAATTCTTCATTAAGATATTGAATTTTATTTTGGGTTCATTTATTAGATTATGCCTCTGGGGAATTACATATACAGGGATATACGGTAATCAAGATACTGACAATAACTGGCTTAATTAAGACTTTTTTCCTTTTTATATTAATTTGATGTAATGTTGAAAATAATTTTAGAAAGCGTAGACCCGTAACCAATGAGAAACAAAGATTAACAAAATAAATATAGCCCAGGCGTTGTGAACTGGCCTTAGATGGCATGCTATACATTTTTCATACTCGATTCAGGTTTGAATAAGTACCCGACTATTCGCAATGACGTTTGTTATAAGTGTTAATATAAAAAAGCAAGGCTTGAAATAGTTTTAAGGATCTTTTTAAATGTGTGCGTTGGGCATTCTTTGCACTAGCCGAACCCGGAATCCTCGTAACATGCACTGGGACATAATGAATACTATTGTCTTTTTGAACCATCACAATCCGCAAAGAAATGGATTAACAGCTAATCAATAATATTTCCATTTTAGATGTTATGACATGCATCTCTTCATCACATAGCGTTTCAAAAAGGTGATACTTCTTCTTCAAGTATCAAATCTGTGCCAGACATCGGTGATCATGGTACGCCGTTCATCTCTCTGATCAGATAACCTAATAAAAACTAATGTTATTACTCCTCTCATTCTTTGTCACCCTCGGATATAACAAATAATAACCCCCTTGATACATAGATAGGTAAATATAAGTTTATTGTAATATCCTCTATATATATATATATATATATATATATATATAATATATATATATATATATATATAAGAAAAGAAAAGAAAAGAAAAAAAGTGATAAAAAACAGATGAACGATCTAGAAAGAAAATAAGAGAGAGAGCGAGACGGGGGGGGGGGGGGGGGGGTTGAGCGAGGTGGAGAGAGGAAGAGACAAATAATTAAAGAAATAAAGAAAGAAAGAGAGAGAGAGAGAGAGAGAGAGAGAGAGAGAGAGAGAGAGAGAGAGAGAGAGAGAGAGAGAGAGACAGAGAGAGAGAGAGAGAGAGAGTTGGAAAGGGCACCTTACAATGCAAAAACAGATAGGACTCCTGCTGACGTAATAATAAACTATTAAGAACCCGATTATTGATTGGGCCTTTCTGCTATTGTAATCTATAAAGACAGACTCAAATTAACTTCTCATTTCAGTAAAATGCGTCCCACTTCTCCTTGCTGAAAGGCCGATTCGCCGATCTATGGCAGCTCATTGTTCAAAAATAATGTCCTGTTTCCTAATAAAGAAAATATTTCATTTAAAACGTGTGCCCAGCATTAATAAGCAATCAATGCGGCATTTTATTACATTGCTGATGTTGACGTAAAACTCAGATATTAATAGTCATGAGGTCTACTTGTGATATCACTGTTGCCTATCAAATCAAGAATACGGAATTCAACATGCTTCATGTTTTAAAACTTAATGTATGCGAAATCATCCTATAGATAGTATGCGCTTGGCTAAGCAGCTCACAACATTGCCATCCTGAAGTCTAACGTACCATCACACAAAACTATGTGTAGCCATGAACTTTTATAGTCTGGTTAATACAGTTTAGTGAGAAGTACTCATAAACGTGGATGGCAAAAAACAATAACAAAGACCTGAGTGACGTCATCTTCGTTATATCTATAAAAGGCTGAGTGAACTTGATTTTTCTGACACATTTTAAAGGTTGTAGGGATGACGATAATTAAAGCCCAAATTTATTGTATATAGTAATGAAATCTTTCAGCATACTAATTTACTTGAGCTAATAATTGAGCAATAATTGAATATGTGTGCATCATTACTACACTCTGTATCCCAACCGAAAAAAAATTATCCAGGAATCCTTTTGGTTAATCCTCGCCCCATACGAGTCTGTGCATTGATTTATCTGTCCAACCAACAGTGATCTATTACACTGTCTGACAGATTCGATGAAAAGTACATTGCTACATACTAACGTTCTGTCCAAAGGAAAGCAAGCATTTATTGTCAGTGAATTATAAAATTCATATAAACAGGGAAGAAACCGGCTTCAAATGTCATATAGCCCTGAAATATTACTTTTTTTTATTTGTCTACAATCAAAGACTTTTAGAAAGAATTTGAGTTTGTGTGTTATGTGTGTGTGTATCACTGTGTGAGTGTGGGTGTGTGTATGTGTGTGATTTCATTGGCATCATAACTGTCCCTCTACCACTTCTGTCCCTTGCCGAGCTGGCTCCAGGCACTCTCACCAATTCATCTGATCGCATTAGGCAGGACGAGTCGACAGACATTTCCAGTCAGGCCAATAAATCCATCCGTTTTTACATACGTCACTTTTCATAGCCCCCAAGGGTTCTACTCTATCTGTTTTGCTGTCGGTCTGTTGGGATGTCTGCCTCTTTCTTCCATATATATATATATATATATTAATATATATATATATATATATATATATATAAACAATTCGTATTTTCGTTTTGTAAATGCGTTTATTAAATATATGTTTATATATATACAAATTTTTTTGTTTGTTTCTTATTCCTTTTGTACCTTGTCTGTCTGATTGACAGTCTGCTATAAGTCTGCCTTTTTTTTCCATTAGTAATGTCTGACCATTTGTTTATAAGGACACTTCACTCCCCTCCTCTCTCTCTCTCTCTCTCTCTCTCTCTCTCTCTCTCTCTCTCTCTCTCTCTCTGCGTGTTTGCTTTGTTTGTCTTTTTATCCTTATATCTATCTCTGAACCTATCTATCTATGAATATATCTATGAATCTATCTATCTTTCTATATGTCTATCTCTCTATTTATCTATCTATCTATCTATCTATCTATCTATCTATCTATCTATCTATCTATCTCTATGGCTGTCCCTCACTGTTTGAAGTGAGAGTGTGTGTGCGTATGCGTGTGTGTATGTGTTAGAGTGTGTGTTTGTGGCTCTGTATATGCATGAAATGGTGACCTCGCTTCTTTCTAATATCGTTTTTTTTTGGGTTTTTTTTTTCTTCATTCAGCTTGTCCATTTATTTGTCTATTTACCTGCTCTTCGAGCCGTCAAATTGCTTGTCTATCTATCGTGTGAGGTTCGAAAAGATAAAGAAAATAATTGACAGACACAGTAAAAGAAGACAGATAGTAAAAGGAAACTGACAGTGACTGGTCTGGAAATTAATTTATTCCAAGCCTTAAGGGGTAACTGCAAATCTGGTGTCTTGGATGTTATTTTATTTTATTTTCTCCTTGTAATTTTGTTTCTTATCCTTTCATATTCCTTCCAAATTAAATAAATTCTTCTGGTAACTCAACTTTGTCGATATCTTGGTGGTATATATAACTCTATCTAAATATATTTCTTTTCTTTCTATCCCTTTCTCTCTCTCTCTCTCTCTCTCTCTCTCTCTCTCTCTCTCTCTCTCTCTCTCTTCGTTCATATACATTGATATATATATATATATATATATATATATATATATATATATTGATATGCTTGTTTATGTATATGCCTTTCCGCCTTTATATTAATATCTATACCTCTGAAATTAATCATATCGTGTTGAATGAAAAACTCCCTATTAATTTGAAATAAAGCAGTTGCATACTCTCAATTATTATAATGTATTAAATGGCAGTCTTTAACGAAGCGTGTATAACGCAATATTTTAGCATCATTGGCTTATGACTGATATTCATCGTTTAATCAGTTTCCATTCAGTTACAAAAACAACTTGATTATTAAGAGATTGAACACAAACTTCAAAGGTAGGAAAAGACTTTGAACTAATAATTTAAGTAACAGGCATGCCAAGACACGCTTATATTAGTACCGAATTGGAAAAAAATAATGATGTCAATAATATACAAGATTTGTGACCCTCCACGTCAAACTAGCATTTATTTATTATGTCGGGAATAACAAATACTGAAAAAAGTAGTCCCTCAGAGAGTAGCCATCGTTAACTTATAGCCTGGCACTACTAGGACCCACTAGGACTTATATTTTGACGTCATATTTTAGGTTTGTACAGCGCCTTGTGGTTGGTCGTTAGGGGTGAAACAAGAAATCACATTGGTTGAACTAGTGAATAGAATTCACGATTTTATTTCTTTTGTGACCAAAGACTTGTCTTTGGACGTCATTTTCGGCCAGTGTCAGGCTCTAGATAGTATGTGCTTGGCTAAGAAGTTCATAACATTCCCACCCGGAAGTATAACGGACCAACACACTAAACTGTGTGTATCCATGAACAATTACAGTCAGGTTAATACAGTTCAGTGAGCATTACTCATAAACGCGGATGGCAAAAAACAATAACAAAGACCTGAGTGACGTCATCTTCGAACTATCTATAACGTTACGAAGGCGGCATTCAGGGCCGGGTTTGAGGGTTTTTCGCAAGATGAGAGCCATTTTAATCTATCGATATTTGAAGGATGAGTTTTCTGTCCAACATCTTAAAGACGTGTTTTTCCAGGGGACGGCAGCTTTGTGTTGTATTGACTGAAGAAATCTACATGAGCTATTGCCAAGTATGCATTCATTTTGATAAATAAATACATGATTAATCTTTAAGACATTAGAAATATAAGTGCAATATTATATTCAACCATCTCCTTTATTGGAAACCAATGAAATTTATCTAATTAAGAAATAAACGCGCAAACCTTTTTGTTTTGCTACTATGTTTGAGCGATATCTTTTTATTGTCTGGCCCTAAGAAAAATGTTTAATCTTTTTTTTTTAGGAATCTTATTTTGAAAGTATATTTATTTCTATAACAAGCTTTTTAGTAACTTTCTCACTCAGATACTGTGACTTAAGCTAAAAATATTTTTGAGATAGTAAAAAAAAAAGAACATTATCAATCTTCTTATTTAAACACTAGTCAAAGTGATACTAAGCTGCTAGAAGCTGTGGACTGCAAAACGCAATAAACAAAAATTAATATAACAGCTTTAAAAAGGACAAAATACAAGGCACTAAACGTTTTGGACTAAAAACCCTTCTTCTGACAAAAAAAAAACAATTTAAAAAAATGAAAATATAAATACATTAGTATATTCCAGATGGACAACAAAGAGGACCTATCATATTTCTCTGTCATCGTTCTGGAATTTAGCAATTCATTTGTGGTTTTATTGGGTTCTTTTAATTGTTGCTGAAGAAGGGTTTTAAGCCCGAAACGTTCCGTATTTGGTATTTTTGTATTTTTTTAAAGCTATTATATACATTTTTGTTTATTAAAACACTGGAGATGATAAACAAAGCATTATTTAATTCGAAATAAAAATATATGATAAATTAATCTGTAAATTATTCAATTTTAGAAACTATTAAAATATATATTCATCGTCACTCATCTCACAAATGGCCTTCCTAATCATCGCTGGAATTCGACTAAAAATCAAGCCAGGGTAGTCATTCAAACACTTCATCAATAAATATATTATTGCCATCGGTACCAAACTCTTATATTTTTTTTTACCATGAAAGCAATCGCTAATCAATATCATTGCCTTTTTCTCATCCTTCATTTTCTTGGCCTGAACTGGACTGATTGATCACAAACAAATTGCGACACGGCAATTCATTGATCGATTATCTATCATCGTTACCTCTATACCTCTTCGATGCCATTACTGTCGTTGTAAAATATCGGTGGCGATGGAGAGGTAATGATACACCGTTTTTAACGAATCAACCTACATTACAACTTTATGCACGACAAACATTTGATAGTTGTTTGTGTAGTGTTAAATGCTTTACGGCGCTTGCAACACATTTAGGTCATTTCAGCACTAGTAAAAAGACAGAAAATGGGATAGTAGAAACGTATAGATTTATTAAAAGTACACAAGAATAAGTAAGACAACGGGGAATTGGTTCATGTAGGCAACAGATTCAGATGTAGTTTTCAAGAGCACACGATCAGCGTACTTCGTTTGAGATCACATGAAAGTCTCATCCAGACACACGCACATGATCTGACCAAGAGGAATACACTCAAAAGATTCTTACAAACATGACATTCAATACAAAACAAAATATAACACTACATAACAGAGATGATTTACAAGAAAAAAGCCATCTCCCAAAACTAATACTATACATTTGACTGCCCCCCCCCCCTTTCCTTCTCTCCCTGAACCAAGGACTCCGGTCAGGTCGAGGACAAACCAAGTAATCTCATTCCAAGACAAAGATAGAAATCAACTCAGAAAACAGATATAAGGGGATAGACGACACAGCAAGTGACCTCCTGCCCTGCATCGGAGGTCACAGGACCTCACCCAATCATTGAATAGTAATAAAATATGCACAGTTTTATTTTATCCTTTTATCATTGATGACGGTACCTAATAATACACCGGTTTTAACGAATCAACTACGACATTATCATTTAATCCTCTCCTTATCACCTACAGTAAAATCGTCACATTTGTTACGACACAATATAATTTTTTTTTCTTATTCAGATTTATTTTGTACCTCACCATGATATTTGTTTAATTAATAAGAACATACAAGTTGTTTTGTAGAGAGATGGTTTTAGTTTTTAAAAAAAAACATTTTTCTGCTGGGTAAGCCTTCCATTTTTGGAAAAATGCTAAAAATGATTGATTGGTAAGGAGAGAGTTAATGCACAACAAGCATTTTATGGTAATACAAGAAATATAGTTCTATATTATCATTTTATTATTGATGATGGAACGGTAGTATAATACACAGCTTTTAGCGAATCAATCTATTTATATTTTTGTTTGAATGACGAACACTTGATAGTAATACAATAAATAATAGATTGGAATAGCGACGACCTCCTTGCAAAATCGTCGCTTGCGCGATACTAAAACATCGATCTCAAATACCTCTTTGATGTTCTAATGAAATAACGTTGCTGTTTCATTTTGTCAAGTTACACTATTCATCATTGAATTCAAAGTCTTTGATGGAATATTTGATTGACAAATGTTTCAAATATAGTAAGGGATTCTGTCGAGTAATCATTTATAAAATGTCTTTCATTTATATGCATTTAAAATAGCACATAAGGATATAAAACTTGTTTTGAATAAATCTAAATCAAGACAACGACTCTAAATGTATGTTTTTGCCTTGAGATTGCATTCCATTTGCGCATATTATAAGTTACTTCGTCACCTTGCCGCACGCTCTTCACATTGAATTTTAATGTTGTTACAAATAAACACATATCATTGTTCCTTCAATTATTTTGTTTTTGTCAATCTTAGCCAGTTAACTGCCGTACTTTGGAAAAACTCGTATTTAAACATGTGTCCAGAAAACTCGAACTTCAAATATCATCATTCTCTTCATTCCTTTCCTCCTCCACCTCCTCCTCCGTCTCCTCCTCCTCCTCCTGCTCCTTCTTTTGCTCCTCCTCTCTCCTCTTCCTCCTCCTCCTCCTCCTCCTCTTCTTCTTCTTCTTCTTCTCCTATTTCTTCTTCTTCTTCTTCTTCTTCTTCTTCTTCTTCTCTTCTTCTTCTTCTTCTTCTTCTTCTTCTTCTTCTTCTTCTTTTCTTCTTCTTCTTCTTTTCTTCTTCTTCTTCTTCCTTCTTCTTCTTCTTCTTCTTCTTCTTCTTCTTCTTCTTCTTCTTCTTCTTCTTCTTCTTCTTCTTCTTCTTCTTCTTCTTCCTTCTTCTTCTTCTTCTTCTTCTTCTTCTTCTTCCTTCTCTTCTTCTTCTTCTTCTTCTTCTTCTTCTTCTTCTTCTTCTTCTTCTTCTTCTTCTTCTTCTTCTTCTTCTTCTTCTTCTTCTTCTTCTTCTTCTTCTTCTTCTTCGTCTATTCAACCTTTTTCTCTTCCTGAACTGTCTTTTTCTGCTTCTCCGCACATTTGACAATCTAAAATATTTATGCCCTATAATTTCTCCTCTGTTTTGGTATTGTCAACCAATATATATTCAAAACCATCTTTAACAGGGGGATATTGACTAATTTTCAAGTACCACTATTCTATGGTAGTATTTTTCGATTCTACATTGCCGTATTGATACATTTTTCCTTACGTTCAAAGTTGTGTAAAAATATGTGAATGATACAATTCAACGTATATGAGATTCTGTAATTCTATGGTAGGTATACGGCTTTTAACCATCTCTTTACCAACTATAGGAAAATCGTCATATTAGTAACGATACAACCAACATTTTTCTTATTAAAATTTCTTTTGTACATCATAAAATTTAAAGAAAATGAACAGTGTGGTGCAGAGCATATTTTGCTACAGAAACTATGTATCGCAAGGATTTTACTGCTATTATGTTTGAGTGATAAAAAATATATTTTGTGTTAGTAGGGTGTGATATTTTGGGGAAAATCCTGAAAATGGGTGGTAAGGAGAGGGTTAAAGGGTATTTCCTACATTAATTAAAACTTTAGTAAGATACAATAAGAAAAATGTAATTCTTCACAGGCGGGGATCGAACTTAACACTATACCTATTTCAATCAAGAGCAATAACATCCAATTTTTTTCACTGCCGTCTATTTCTGTTTTTAAGTAATGTATTTATGTTTATTTTTTGTTATTGGCTGAAGAAGGGATTTGAGCCCAAAACGTTCAATGTTTGGTATTTTATTTGTTTTAAAAGCTGTTACATTCATTGTTGTTTATTACGTTTAACATCTGTAATATATATTCTGGCTTCGACGGGTTATTAGTTTTACTCCCTTGGTGAGAACACCTAGATATGTCTTATATCGTAGTCACGGTTTAAAATAGTTCAGCTCGTCGTTAATGGTTTAAATTGAAACATCGATTTCTACGTCAAGCACAAGGCACAGGGGCAACAGGTCAGGTTGACTATTTGGATCCGATAGATTTATAGAATTTCTTGAATCGGAAAAATAAAATATTCAGTCTGCTTTTAACTAGTTTAATGACGTACTCTGGAAAACTCGTCCTTCAAAGATCGATCGACTTAAATTACCCTCATTTGGGCAAAAACTCTTAAACCTGGGACTGCCTCGAGGTCATTTATATCGATCGATGTCTAAAGGACGAGATTTCTGGCCAAGTTTTTAAATACGTCTACCCAGAGTACCCATTTACTGGTCTTTTTTAAACAAGCTATTAGAATTAGAATTAGAAAGGCATTGGCCATGACTATTTTTAAAGCCGAATTGAGCCTTGCTAACGGCATCGATATTATTGTAAATAAAACTAACCAAAACAAAATAAAACCAATATTATAAACCATTTCTAACCAGTCGACTTAAAACGATAATAATATGTTGGTGTAAACACGATGTTTAAAATAGAGTTTTAAGCTCATCTTATAGAATATGGGTTGGAGCCAATGCCTACTTTGGGGGAGAGGGAACTTTTAAACTATTTTTTAAAAAGAGCTAAATTTCCATATTCTGATCACATAATCAGCTTTTACATGAAGCTCAATTTTCTACAACGGGTTATTCAGGGTGTACCGATAGCTCAGTTGGTAAAGCACTTGCTTCACACGCAAAGGGACCAAGATAAATCTCGGGTGATGTCTAGATTTTTTTCCATGATTGCCATGTCCACCCAGACGCGATTTGGTAGCTAGGTCTGTTAGATCTGACGGATAATACATTGTGATAGACTAACGTCCTAACCAAAGGATAGCAAACAATTGCTATTGTATGTTTCATACTGTAGAAATCGGAATATACTCCTTGTTCCATGAGGCTATTGGCTGTGAAATGCTACGTTATCTTCTTAGTTCTTTAGACATATTAGAATATTATATTGACGTTAAGGCTCAGAATTTGGAGATATCTGGAGTTTTAGATATCTGCAGAGCCTTTTCATTCCATCTTTGTCTCCTTTTTAGTGTACAAAATCATCATTTAGATAAATTAAACTTTTGTTGGGTTGGACAACAATATGTTGAAATCTCATGAATAAACCATGGAAAGCTTAATACTCTCAAGAGAGACATTCCTTTGCTATTTTCAAAATGATATTTAGTCGCGATACAATATCATCGGAATGGCTTTCATTTCATCTGAATAATCGTTTGATATGTTTTAATTATTCATGTTGGTGTACTAAACAAAATCATTGATGTCATCTTAACCTCCGATCACTTTTCTTTCTTTTTCATCTAGATAGATACTTTCCGATTGAAAAAGGGATAGATAGAAAATTTTGTTTTTTTTTCAGGCGTATACTTACAGTTCATAAAATCCCATTCAACATCCGCGATTTTGTAAAATGTTAAGGGGTGGTCCTAATTTCAACACCTTCAAGGAAAAAGCAGTGTTTTTTTTTTTTTAGATTTGGAAACTTTTTATTTATTAAAAGTAAGCATCCTTTTATTCAAGATACCTTTTCTGTTCGATCTATGCCACGTGTCTTACATTTCAGTCCCGAATCTAATCGAAAACTGACTAAAACACACTTCCTACACATAGTTTAACATAAGCGCACATAATCTAATGAAGGGGATGACGTGATTTCAACACACATCTAATTTTCCGGTTAAATTTAGAAACATCTGCAGTGGCGGCACCGTGTACAGATAGAGGTGGGGTGTTCAAAGGTTTTAGAATTTCTTTTTATCAATGCATACCATATGTAAATGTGAACCACCGCCTCTATCTGGTGTTATATCGGATTGAAACAAGTTACAGAATTGATTTTAAAGGAAAACCCGACAACAGAAATACAGAACCTAACCTAATGTTGTACTTCAGAGCCAATCGGCCCATGGAACAGGAGTTTATACAACTTTTTTTTAGTGTGAAACGGACAAGAGCAATTACTTGCTATCCTTTGGACAGGGCGCTAGTCTATCGTAAAGTACTTTCCGCTAGATCTAACTGATCCAGCTACCCAATCACTGCTGGGTTCAGAAAAAAATATCGACTGCATCCGGGATATATTCCGGTCCCTTTGCATGTGAAGCGAGTGATCTACGAAATGAGCTTTCCGGACCCCCAAGCCTAATGGAGGTTATAAAAAATAATTATAATAAACTACATCCATTCTCTCTCTCTATTATTATTATTATTATTATTATTATTATTATTATTATTATTATTATTATTATTGTTATTATTATTATTATTATTATTATTATTATTATATATGATTATTATTATTATTAAATTATTATTATTATTATTATTATTATTATTATTATTATTATTATTATTATTATTATTATTATTATTATTATTATTATTATTATTATTTATCATTACTATTAATATTATTATTAACAATAATAATATTAATAATAATAAAAAACAACAACAACAACAAAACATAGTTTAAAATATTTTTTTTAAAATGATTAAGGCACTCCTTCGTATGATGACCGTTTAGCGGAATTACATGTTATAATATTGAGCATTTCTTGGCGATCTAAGAGAGTAGGGAAAATCATTAGGTTATCTATCCTATTGTAGAACGGTAAGAGAATTAGAAATATTTTTTTTAAAGGCTGAAATAGCATCAGCAAAATATTGTGTGATATATTACCTCAAGACAGTAGTATTATATTATCGCAAAGAGAAAGACGTCAAAAAAGCAATTTTAAAGATTGAGTATAAGTTGAAAATTTCAATTTTGTCCCTTTTTGTCAATTTTTCAAATTATAAAAAAAATATATTAAAACTTAATCCAAGTCTTGTAATTTTTTCTACAAACTCAATTTCTAACATTAAAATTACCCGGCCATATGACTGTTTTGAGGCGATGGGTGACAGTAACAGCATTAACAAGCAAAACAACAATATTAACAACAACATTATCATATAAATATGGCAATTCGAGTAATTGAATGTCAATTGGTGATGGAGCATGACTTGCTAAATCCCAAAGCACCAATTGCTCATCGGGCTAAGCGTCCAATTGTGCATTGCATTGAGCGATCGGTTTACGAGGAAATAAAAACAGTCAATAAATTATAACACATTTTCTTCTTCGTTTTACTGAAGTTCTGGTGCCTCTTTACATCACTAAAACAAACAACACCTCTGGTAAAAAAAAAACAAGGTTTTCACTCATGAAATATTGATGGGATTCTAATCCCCTATTCGATAGATTCAAATCGTCCCTGTTTCCTCCATGTCTCCAGAGAAGGGACGGGTCGTAGTCTTGGTGTGATGTTTGTTCTCTCTGAGATCAAATTATAAACGTCTACCATGATAAGTTGTCACTATCCTTAACTCACTAACAACTAGAGTAGTCAAATAGCGCAATTTCCACTAAACGTGATCAAAGCGCTTTCCAATGGGTCTCTAGCCAACAGCAACACGTAATATGCAAGACTAGACATGATGCCTGTTGGGCGATATTACAATTTTTTTTCCGACAAAGACAACGCTTTTAACGGCCAGATACTCATTTTATACCTGAGTACTGTGAGAGAATATGAGTAAAGAGCCGTTCTCAAGGACTCAACTATGCGCCGCTCAAAGCAGGACTCCAACCCTGGACCTTCCGGTACAAAGTCGAGTTCATGCCACTAGACCACATAGCCGGACAAAACTGCATCTCATTGATAGTCAGCCCCAACTCGTGAGTTAAGGCAAGTTGACATTTTCATGAATTTTATTTTTAAATGTTGGATTTGGAAGAGGCCGTACGGAAATACCCTTAGTAAAAAAAGGGAAATTTTTGTTTCTGATGATTGTATCCTTAGATCTAGTTAAACCACATGCACTAAGCAGGGATTTTGTAAAAATTTTGACAACTCAAAATATGAGCAAGAATGTGCTTCATGAAAACTATAAAATTAGAATTAAAATCCAGAATATCACTATGGACATATATCTCACTATGTCCACAGTCTGACACGGAATTCATCAACTGATATGGTGAAGTATTTGTCACCAAAATTACAAGTAGATTAACCATTTAACTGCCGCACTCTGGAAAGACTCTTATTAAAAAATTTGGCCAGAAAACTCGTCCTTCAAATATTGATGGATTTAAATGACACTCATCTTGGAAAAAAACTCTCAAACCTGGGACCTCGCGCGGTCAAAAGTGTAGCAAGCAATTGCTATTGTCTCTTTTACGCTATAGAAGTCAGGATAAACTCCTGCTCCATGGACCTAAGGGCTCTTAACGACTACTTTTTTTTCTTTAGGACGACGGGTCACCAAAGATGTCTGCCTAACACTTTTATAGTATCGATATTATGCGTTTCGGCCACATACTCACAGCATCCGCCAGCCGGATAACGTACCAAAACAGAAAACTGTGTATAACCTTGAACGTTTATAGTCCGCTTAATATACTTTAGTGAGAAGTAATCACCCAAATGGTTGTCAAAAACAACAACAAAGAGCCGAGTGACATCAAGTTCAATCCTTCTATAGATTCTGTGTGCTTGGCTAAGAAGCTCTCAACATTGCCATCCGGAAATATAACGGACCAACACAGAAAACTATGTGTAACCTTGAACATTTATAGTCTGGTCAATACAGTTTAGTAAGAATTACTCATAAAGATGGATGGCAAAAAATAAATAACTAAATAAATAAAATAACAAAGACCTGAGACACGTCAACTTTGTTCCACCTACAGAGCCCAGTGCACGGCAAGTTCCATTTATTGACCTCTCGAGTGATGATTGGAGAATGGCACGATTAGAGGCCTCGTTTAATAAAACACTCGTTGATCCCATTATGGATTTATGTGGCGTTGTTTGACTACTACTTAAAACGTTATGGCGTAATGGAGGTTTGCTTTAATTTTGAATATTTCATCATTGCTGGAACGCGAAGCTGATATATTTAACATATATCATAATTGTTCAGCTTGTCAACATGGTATTATTATTATTTGAGCTTTTTTCTGAACTTTTTATATAGCGCAACATCCACTAAAAGTGCTCAAAGCGCTTTACAAAGGGTCCCTAACCAACAACAACACGTAAGATGTAGAACGAGACATGACGCCATTAGGCGATATTACATTTTTTTCCGACAGAGACAACGCTGTTAACGACCAGGAACTCGTTTTACACCTGAGTACGGTGATAGAATGTGCGTAAATAGTCTTTTTCAAGGACTCAACTATGCGTAGCGATGTTTAAACCCAGGACCTTGCGATTCAAAAGCAAGTGTCATACCACAAGGCTAAATAGCCGCACAAAGTAGTACAAAGTAGAAATCAAATTATAGATATTCGAAAATTTACGAGCAAAAAGAAATCTTGCGAAGTTTAATTTAAATAATGCTTCATTGGTTAAGAAACCAAACTGTATAATCATCACGATATCAAGTTTCCAAATTTGCGTCTTATTTTAGAAGTGTGGTGTTACTAATGTAAGAAGTTTCCGCGTCGAATTGAAAAACAAATGACCGATCGGGACAGTCTAGAATAAGTTTTTTGTTTCTAACAATACTAGAAAATTTTCAGTTTGTACATTCCAAAGATGAATAATCTCCAATTTACTCTGACTTGAGATAAAGGGGTTAATTCAAAATGCATGGGTTCCTCTCACTATTCAGGACATGAGAAAATCAAATGGAACATGAGGAAAAAAGCTACGAGTCAGTCAAAATCAAAATAAGGGATACAAAGGTCACATAAAAATTTGAGAATTACGTCCAAAATCTTCGATATGGCATTTTTTGTGGTATGTTTATTAAAACAATCGTAGAAAATAAACTTTGTCAATAGATATATTTCTTTAATAGTATATAAAAATGTTATTAATTGTGTTTGATAGTGGCAACATTTTGGATTTGTATAATTTATAGTTTAGCGGGTGCAGGCTTCTAAACTTTTCCAGGGCTTGTTCTCGTACCCGACATATATTAAAAAATCAATTTTTCAGTCTATTTATCTATCCATCCATCCATCCATTCATCGTCTATCTGTCTATCTCTCTATCTATCTATCTATTTCACACACTCTCACTTTATATAATATATATATATATATATATATATATATATATATATATATATAAATATATATATATATGCATATATGCATACATCCATGCATTCTTTTGTCATTCAAACATCTCTCTATCTTTCTTTCTGTCTGTCTATTTTCGACATTACCTCACAGTTAATGTTAACGTTAAAATCCCCGTCTCCCTGTCCTGTCATTCAACTTTTTTTAAAAATGAAAAATAAAAATATAATCAAGACTTCCCTTTGTATTTTATTCCCAGTGGTCTTATCGACATTAAACTCCATTATAGCTGGATGACCTTGTATGAAGACACTTTAACAATGTGATTATTCCCCACCAACTTTATGTAAATCAGGACAAAAAAAAGTGAATTTGACTATAGCGCAATTCTAAGGATTTACCAATATGATTCAAAATGTTTAATTTCTTCCCATAGGCAATATAGAATCAGTTTTCCATATCATAATATAGCACCGGCGCCTCTTTGAGGTCAATTTGTACTAACAACTCTTACACTATTATCCGTCACTGTCTATAGCAAGCTACTCATAAACACCTGCGTCTAGTTGGATAAAGTGTGTACCCAAGAACACATCGTAGGGACCAGTGTCTCCCACGATTATTCTTGTGTAAATGTTACTACTCGAAGCTCGAAGAAATGAATAACAATGTGAAATTGAATGTAAGCTTTAATTTAATATGCGAAAACAGATAAAATGTACGTCTCGGGTTTTCCCGTTATCAACAAAACAGGATGAATGAAACACTACAGACGAATTAGATAATGTGGTAGTGGTGTTGTTAAGATGAATAAACAAAACCATTGATGGGCAGGAAATAGTACAGCTACCCAATGCCGATTATTGTTGCACATCCCTCCACTGATCACCATTTATATCCCTTGATTTTGTGACAAGACATCGTACCTCCTGGTCACCAAGTCACACCGGGCCGATATCATCCCGCGTTTCCATAAAGTATGAGGAGAAGTAGAATAAAATGTATTGAGAGGTGGATATAGTGATGGCTTTTATTGTAATATATAAAAAAAGTAATCCTTCGGAGCCATAAGGCCCATGGAGCCGGAGTTTATCACGGTTTCCCTAGCGTAAAACGGACAATAGCAAAAGCTTGCTAGCCTTTGGGTAGGACGCTAGGAAACGGCAAAGTACTTTCCGCCAAATCTAACAGACACAGCTACCCAATTTGTGATGTGTGGACAGGGGAAGGGGGTTGTCAGGACATTTTCCTACTTCGCCGGTGATCGATCTTGGTCCCTTTGCATGAATGAATGTGAGGCGAGTGCTCTACCGACTGAGCTATCAGGACCCCTTTGTCGTAAGCACACACACACACACAAACACACACACACACACAATATATATATATAAAATATATATAATTATATATATATATATATATATATATATATATATATATATAAACACAATCTATTAATCAATAGATTCGATCTATAGATTTATATTTATACAGTTATTTAACATTTGTTTAAACCATTTGACGATCTATTTTCAAACAGCTGTTATTCTTTCTTTTTCTCTTCCCTCTTCCTCTCCCCCCCCCCCCCCCCCCAGCCACCCCACTCCTTTTTTTTTCTATTTGTCTTTCTTTTCGTTTTTGTTGTTCAATCCGACGTGTACTTATTTACTTTTCTGATAACCCAAATTGTGATGGATCCATTGTTGATACGGAAGTCACTCCCAAACCAACACAATGTCGTCCATTACAACAAAGTTAAATCAAGTCCATAATTGCATTCCTATGTCAGACTTGTATAAACATATGCACTTTGGTTCAATCTAAAACGCAAATTGTATAATCTTGTATGAAAAGCACAATAGCACAACATTTCCGTTCATTGGGATTTTTTTTACATCCTTTGGTCAAACAAAAACAAATTTTAATCAAGATTTAGGCAGCTCTTCAGTTGTGAGTATTTATATTTAATATGGATAAGCGTAAACAGTATGAAAAAATTCTAAATAAGAATTCATAGAGTGTCTAGTCATTAAGCATTTTTGAGAGTTTTGGAAGATCACAGGGTTTTTTTTTAAATCACAAAATTTGGCCATTGTATTCTTAAAAATAAAACGAAATTTCGCACAGATTTCAGATCGACACACAAATTCACATATCTATCACTTATTGCGCACAGATCAAAGACACCGAGCAACGCACTTTTTAAAATTAAAATTTCATTTCATCAAAAGCTGATTTCGCAATTCGTATTTGTAAATATTTTTTGATGATGGAGTTCAATCAATTTGGAACTGTACATTTTCATCTCGTGTTATTGTAGCACGATTAAGAACCCAGGAAATTTATTAAAAATTGAAATCGAAACTAACTTTATTCCCTGCCCAAAAAAGACTTAAATTAAATGATGCCGCTATTCAAAGGTTAACATTATTTTTGAGATCACAAATTCACCGGAATTGCATTTAATTAACTCTCTTTCAAAAACTCCTACAGTTTAATCGAATTTCTGTATATATAAAGGGGACGTAATTTAAGGGGTTGTTTGAAATGGAATTCGTAATTCAAAGAGAGATGGTGAAGGTCCGTTGTGAATACAAAGTAATAATTTCATGGGGTTAATCTGAATAGAGATTGTACATGTTTGTAATAAATTTAACAGGCGTGTTTACGCCAAGTAATTATGGACAAAATTACATTTTAAAACGTGAAATTGGAATTCATGACATCAGCAAGTTGTTTCAACGACATTATGGGGTTTTCATATTAAACTTACCAGCAGTCTTGGCTGGTAAAACCAACTTGTATAGTAGTTATATTCATTCAAGACTTGTATAATGTAAATCAATGGAGACGATCTATATTCTTTTTCACGTGCGCGAGGCATTGGTCAAATTACAAAATGTGCTCAAAATGACCTGCATAATAGAAAATGTTCACAGATTTCGAAATATCCAAGACACAATACGCCATTTTGTTACGTTTGACTCATGGGTATGTTTACAACTTTCATAAACAAATCAGCGACTTCAAAATTTCCTAAGAAATATCCAACCGATAGACAGCAACAAATCATGTGATCGATGACTTATTATATGAAAACCTGAAAATAGATCGCTCCCATTATTGGATGTTGGAATAAGTGTAGTGAAAAAAAGGTAACCGTTTGTACGAGTAAAGTAAAATACCTCGCAACAAGAGGAGGGGGGGGGGGTGACTACAACTTATTACTATTTTATTAGTGATTTATCTGGCTTTTGATTCATTTTTCAGTTGGTCAAACCATTAGATTGTGGGTGATAATTTAAGTACATTGCCCCACTTTACTCTGATGGGAATAATAAGTACTTGACTAGAAGAATAGAACATGTCTACATCACAAGAGTACAACTTCCAAAGAGCATTTAATATTCTTTATCGTGACTGACTTATTTGACTAGGGGTCTCAGTCCCTCGACTTTTATGTCTCAGAAGGCCTAACCCATTGATTTGTGAATTCTTTTTAACAACTTAACTGCCGTACTCTGGTAATACACGTATGACTTTGGCCAGAAAACTCGTCCTTCAAATATCGATCGATTTAAATGATACTCAAAACTGCGACTTCGCGAGGTTCCATGTCTGAAAATTTTTGCCAAGACGAGGTTCATTTAAATCGACCGATATTTGAAGGACGAGTTTTCTGGCCTAATCTTT
>NC_088363.1:60877158-60882158 GCF_034508935.2 Berghia stephanieae | reverse complement strand
ATGATCTATATTACATTTCCATGTGCTCGAGGTCATTGGTCACATTGATATGTGTTCAAAGTGACCTACATAGTGAAAAGTGTTCACAGCTTTTGAAATATCTCACATTACGTTTGGTCATTTTGTTCAGCTTGACACATGGGTATGTTTACAACTTTCATAAACAAAGCAGCGTGTTTACATTTCTGAAGAAACATCCAATCGTTGTACAGCAACAAATCATGTGATTGATGCCGCGGTTGGACGAAAACATGATTGTACAATTTTCAGCCTTTGATTTTGCGTGAGTTTTTTTGTGGATAAGATTGTTCCTAAAGGTCATTTTCGTGCGATTCTATACAAAAAAAAACATTACTTTTAGACTAATTAAAAACACTATCTCAGCATTTCTGTCTCATTAATTTCTATGAGTTGTAGCAAATATAACTGGTTGAAATAGTGTGCACAATGTGGCAACTTTGTGCTCACATTTTCATCTCTTAAGAATACTATTTCTATTATTCTTTTGTTGATAAATTGTCAGTTTTTAAATAATTATTTTTATGATTTAAAAACAGAGAAATTGATGAAAACTAAAATTTTCCACAGCTTTTAAAATTTAATTGTCCAATGTCACAAAAAAAAAACGAACCATTGACACAGCGTCATGCAAAAAATGAATAGGTAGAAATGTGATTATGGGCAAATATCTGGCGTTAATTTCTGCAAGGCCAATGTAATTTTTTCCCTTAAAAACGTGAAAGTAAATAAATATCGGGGTTAAAGACAAAAATAAGAGCAGATTAAGCTGGAGTTGTCGACGGTTTCTGTATTTAAATGGAATACAACAATTACTTTTAACTACGTGAATATAACTCCAGTCACTCCATAACTGATGAGTCGATCGTTACAAATGCCTTAACCAACCAGAATATTCCCTGCCACTAAGGCCGTTCAGTCGCATTGACTATTTATTTACAGTCAGCTTTTATTCCATAGTTTCCTTTAGTACATGCCAAATATACAAATAGGTCAGTCCCATACAGAGTGAGTATTTATCACAATATTTCGACACGCTGGTGAAGGGATATTGCTTCGCAACCTCTGACAACACTATGCATGCTTTTCAATCGGAACGAAGTTGACGTCACGCAGGTCTTTGTTATTGTCTTTTGTCATCCATATTTGTGAGTACTTTTCACTAAACTGTATTAACCAGACTATAAAAGCTCATGGTTACACATAGTTTTGTGTGTTGGTCCGTTATATTTCCCGATGGCATTGTTGTGAGCTTCTATGAACGTTTTTAGTCAGGTTAATACAGTTCAGTGAGCACTACTCATAAACGCGGATGGCAAAAAACAATAACAAAGACATGAGTGACGTCAGCTTCAAACTATCTATAGACAGTATGCAGATGACGTCACACAGGCCTTTGTTATTGTTTTTGCCATCCGCGTTTGTGAGTTGTTCTCACTAAACTGTATTAACCAGACTATAAAAGTTCATGGTTACACAGAGTTTGTGTGTTGGTCCGTTATACTTCCGGATGGCAATGTTTGAACTCCTTGGCCAAGCGCATTCTATCTATATTAACCGGACTATAAACGTTTAAGGTTACACATAGTTTTGTGTCTTGATCCGTTATACTTCCGGATGGCAATGTTGTGAGCTTCTTAGCCAAGCGCATACTATCTATAACAGGATTGATTATTGTGTGTGTGTGTGTGTGTGTGTGCGTGCGTGTGTGTGTGTGTGTGTGTGTGTGTTGGGGATAGTTATATTTTTCCTGAAGAAGAACCAACACAGATATCCGTGGCTCTCGGACAGTCCTCATAATGCAAACAATGACAGTGATTGGTAAACATAGGAACTATATCCGGATTTACTATCAATGGAATATGTCTGAGTAAACCCCACTGTTCTACTGCTAGATCGATAGAACCAACACAGAAAACTATGTGTAAACATAAACGTTTATAATATGATCGAGAATATCGTTTGATAACTAGTCACCCACTTAAATGAACTTTTATATAGATCAATATCCACTAAATATGCTCAAAACGCTTTACAAGGGGCCCCTGGCCAACAGCAACATTTAACATTCAGGACGAGACAAGACGCCTGTTAGGCGATGTTACAATTTTTTCGGACAGAAACAACGCTGTTCACGGCCAGGTACTCATTTTACACCTGAGTGCGGTGAGAGAAATGTGAGTAAAGAGCCTTCTCCAAGGACTCAACTATGCGCCGAGAGAGGCTCGAACCCAGGACCTCCCGATCCGAAAGCGAATGTCATACCACAAGTCCACATAGCCGCACTTGGCTGTATAAAAACAATAACAATGATCAGAGAGAAGTCGATTTCATTCTCGTTGTTATTTATAAACAACCAACTATTAGTCCGAGCACATGTAAAGGTGTTTCACAAATTCAATGTTTTGATTGGTCAAAAATCTAAGATTTAATTATACTTACGGAACCCCGTAAACACTTGAAATGATGATTGCCTGTGTGTGTGTGTGTGTGTGTGTGCGTGTGTTTGTGTGTGTGTGTGTGGGTCGGTGGGGGGGGGTTAATTTTGTTTTCCTTATTATATTCTTCTATTCCTTTTGTTTTACACTACAATTACAGTTCTACAATTACATAATTTCATCATGCCAAAGTGATATAATTTCTCTCTGATGTCCCAGCTTCATGACATTCGTCTGCAAGATAACATCCGCATACTAAGTAAAAGGTCAGAGGATAGATGTATGAGGAACGAAGGAAGGTTAATCAATCTAAGCATTAATTGGTTTATTCTTGAATCGATTGAATGCGACCTGGCGGAAACAGATAGAGGAGAAATTTATAACAAAACAAGAATATTATCGCAGTGCAAATGGAAAACTGTTTGACAGATTGTACGCAACTATCTCAAAAAATCCTTTCCATTGGTAGGTTTTTGTAAATGACAAAAAGGATAAGAATTTTCATTTATCGTTTTCGTCGTCATCGTTGTCATCATCATCCTCATCATCATCACCATTATCATCATTATATTCTTCATATCATTAGCATGTGAATAAAAATTTAATTAAGGTAAACGATAAGTCCAAACAGGTAGAAAATGACAGTAACTTTACATGATTTTGTTTCATCGGCCTCTATTTGATTATCTTTGTTGTGAATTCTCTTCACATTTTGTTTAAGTTCCTCTCTTGTAATCAAGTCTAAGGTTTAAATATTTTCTTTTTCTTTTTGAGTTTTGTTCAGTTTTGAGACTTTTGAACTTCTAATACATTTATTGCTTTGTGATGCGGTATTGTTGCCAATTTGAATGGCAGAACGATATTTTGTAACTACTGTCTCAAAAAAGTATTATGCCAGAGCAAATATAATTGGTTAAAATTATAAAGCACAATTAAAAAAGAAATGTGCTATGAATCAATTTTTATATATTTTGTTGAGTACACAGTGGTCTTAAAATGTCTCAAAATGACCAAAACTAAAATATCATATTTCATAAACTTCATTATATCTTTTTTAACGTTAACCAGTCAACTGCCGTACTATATAAGAGCTCAAGATTTTGGGTTTTTAAAAAAAATATGATATAATAACCTCCTTCAAAATTCCACAGTCTAATAATAGATAATGAAGACGACGTGAGCTGAGAAATGAGTGGACATTTGAAAAAAATATAACTGTGACAAAAATAACGTGTATATAATTATATCGGGTTGGACCAGGTGTCAGAAACTGATATTAACAAATTAACTGCTGCACTCTGGAGAGACACGTATTTAAAAATTAAAGACCCGCGAGATCCCAGGTTTGAGAGTTAGGTTTTTTGTTGTCAAGACGAGGGTCATTTAAATCGATCGATATAATTTGAAAGGCGAGTTGTTTTCCGAATTTTCAAATACGTTTCTTTCCTGAGTACGGCTGTTAATTGGTTAATATCAGCTTCTGACACCTGGTCCAACTCAATTACAAAAGTTATTTTTGTCACAGTTAGAACTTTCCAAAGGTCAACTCATTTCTTAGCTCACGTCGTCTTCATTAGATTATTATTAGATTGTGGTATTTTGAAGGAGGATATAATATCATTAAAGGCAAAAATATTAAGGATTAAAGAAAAGTTCTTTATTTTTCATAAATTGGTTGACTTGACAGAAAGTTGGGAAAGTCCGTTATTCCAGAAAAGTTTTTTAAAAATTTGTTCCCCCTTTTTATCGAATTAGTATTTATTGATATTAGCATCACATTTCGATAATTTCCCATATGAAGTGATGCAAGTTTTTATGATTCATTCTCATACCGACCACTAGGGTAAAAAAGCGAAAAATGGCACCAAGTTGTGATATATTTAGAGGCATTGCACCACCACCGCCCACTTACTAATGAGTCAGCAGTAGTTTTAAAAACATTGAAAGACTAAAATTAGATAGATCAGATTTTATTGACTTTCAGTCAATTTATTTTCCATGGAAATTGCATGTCTAAAGGGAATGTAAAATCTACCTCAGAGATGAATTCCTTTTCCGATTTGATGATTTAGTATGGACTTATATTTTAAACAACCATGTTTACGTTTTAGAAAACCAAAAATCTGTATTATTCGACAATATTAAACAATGGGTTTTTTTAATATTCATGTCATAGATCTTATATCTCATACACAATTGTTTGATATGCTTTGCTCTACATTACAATATGACTCTTTCAGTTCATGAAATTTGACAAAGCATAAAGTAGTTAAGTTCTATTAAAATATACCTCAAGTGTTGAGGGTCAAGTAAGTAAATTTGAATTTACATCAATTATCTTAGATTTTCAAAGACGAGCTTCTAAATTGACTAAGGACTCGTGTCAGGGATTAAATTATTTTTATTCATGTGGCTTTTGTACCAGACCTTGAGATTTTATATAGAGCAATATCCACTAAACAAAGGATCCCTAAACAGCAACAACACGTAGCATGTAGAACGAGACATGACGCTAGTTAGGCGATTTTACAATTATTATTTCCG
>NC_088363.1:60859658-60872158 GCF_034508935.2 Berghia stephanieae | reverse complement strand
AAATAGAGTAACCATAGGAAGAATTCTTAAATTATTTTCACAACTTGTTAATATAAGTGATGGAAATAAAGGCGAGAGTAATAATCAAACAATAGAGAAAGTCCTTGGAAACAAAGAGATGGAATTTTCTTCACTGATCACAACAATAACGTAAATGTATAAAGCACAAGGCAACAATATATTTCGATAGAAATATCCAAATACTATTCACGTAAATGATTATTCTAATTATTAAACACACACGAAGCTTTACGATTCTTGTATGTTTGTCTAGCTTCTGTTACATCCATCGTCTCAATTACTAGAAAATTAAAGTCTTTAAATTCCCACACATATCCTGTGGGTTTTTTTAAAATGACGGTAGAATAAACATTTATCAATTCATTAATCCATCTCTTATTTATCCACATCTCAATGCATATGGACAGCAAAACTCACTTCAACAAATTTGGTCGAATTGGAAAAAGTAAATAAAGTTGAAATAAAAGAAATAAACGCATAACTCGCAAATTTTACTGTATAAACTAATAAAGCCCAGTCGGGGAGGGATTAAATGATGCATTTTAAGCGCATTGAAAAGGTGACTTGGTGGAAATCCTTGTATAAATGCCTGCATGATTTGTGTATATCATTTTTAGGTGTTTTAATACGTAGAAATGTGCTTTATAAAAGCTCATATTTATTTTCATTAGACATTATCTCTTATATGGGGCCATGTGGTCCTAGTGGTATGACACTCGCCTTCATATCGGAAGTTCCGGCTTTCGAGTTCCGCTTTGAGCAGCGCATAGTTGAGTCCTTGGATATGACTCTCTACTTACATTCTCTCACCATAATCAGGTGTAAAGTGAGTATCTGGCCATCTGTCCGAATAATTTTAAAAAACCCATTTAATACCGAATAACAAGTGTCGTGTCATGTCTCGCCCTTCAAGTTCAGAGTTGCACTTGGCAAGTGATTTCTTGTAACGCGTTTTGAATACGTTTAGTGGATATTGCGCAATATAAATGCTCAGGCTGCGTACTTTATCAACTGGTTATCGAATATTCGTCATAGCGGTAAAGAAGAAAATGAACCCAATTATTCTGTCAGTGCTTTACACCATGGGCCACTAATTATGATTCCCTCGGAGCCAAGACAAGGGTTTGCAATGTCTGAGAGAGACAGAAAGTCCTTCACCCGCAGGGTGTGTCGTAATAATGGCATTTTTTTCCGAGTTGGGAGGTGTTAGGAAGGGAGTGTGAATTCGCTAATAAGAAAACTCGTGTTGATGATCATTCTGATGACGAAAATAATATGCTCTTTTGGTTCAATAATGAATTGAAATAAACACGCAATTTTTAAAGACTGACTCGTTTTTTGTTATTACTTATGTTTTTAGCAAATAAGGGTGAGCAGTGTTTTAAGTAAAGTTCAAAATGAGTGTGGAGCAGGCACTTATATCAATAATGATGAGAAATATTGGGTATGGAGAAAGTGCCATTTGAAAATAGAGAATGAAAATAATGCGGTGCCAGAGGAATATTGGTATCCAACTAACGCGGCAACCTCCGCCTGGATGAGGCTGCACGATACGTACTATGTATGAAAACCATATTTTGTTTGTGCCCGGGTAGTTCAGTGAGTGGCGAGTGCTACTTCTCGCTGCTCTCTCTCTCTCTCTCTCTCTCTCTCTCTCTCTCTCTCTCTCTCTCTCTCTCTCTCTATCTATCTATCTATCTATCTATCTATCTCTCTCTCTCTCTCTATCTCTCTCGATATCCACTAAACGTGCCCAAAGCGCTTCACAAAGAGTCCCTGCCCAACAGCAACACTAAACCATTTGAATGAGTCATGTAGGCGATATTACAATTTTTTCCGACAGAGACAACGCTGTTAATGGCCAGGTACGCCGTTCACACATGAGTACGGTGAGAGAATGTGAGTAAAGAGCCTTTTCCAAGGCCTCAACTCAACTATGCGCCGAGCGAGGCTTTAACCCAGGACCTTCTGATCCGAAAGAGAGTGTCATACAACAAGACCCAATAGCCTCATAAGTTAGGCTCAGACACCGCGATATTTGTATTCTCTGTTTATTTACCTGGCACTTCTCCATAAACTATATTTATCATCAGTGTTTAAAGTAATTCATTTAATTTTTAAAAAATCAAAATGAATTGTTACATAACCAATCATTTTTCGTTGGTAGAAAAAAATCCTTAAGAGCGTTTATGGATTGTTATTTTGACCTATCTATTGGCTCTGAACAATCATAGTTCATGACGATTACATTTTAATTCCCACCGACGTGAACTTTTCTGCAGGTCTGATAACTCAAATGGTTACTGGCTCATTGTTGTAATGAAAACATGTAGGAACTATCAAACCAACGCAAACGATTCTCCATTACAGTAATGTTAAATCAAGCCTATCAATCGCGTTGGGTTATCGGACCTACAAATATGAACATATATATATTCGGTCCCACTTATTTAATATGAGTTTGGCTGGACTATATTTCGGGTCGCTCGCAAAGGGGAAAATGAAATGATTTATATATAAATGTTCAAATTTTGTAAAGGCAGCTACATCGCGGCCTAGTCAGGAAATATTTGATTGCTATTGAGTTCTGGCGGTTCAAAAACCACATAACGCGCACACATAACTTTGTATTATTTTTTTATGGTGGGGAGGGGGGGGGGGGGTTATCTTATAAGCAACTCAGGGTTGGGAATTCCCGTTCAGTTTTCCTCCTTATAACTGACCTATTCAGAAATGAATTGTAAATGAACGCACATCGAAATTCCTCCTATAATTAATACGGAATATCTACCAAACATTTCAGATACCTATTTTTTCTGCAAAACATTAGGTTTCGGACGGCGAGAGAAGTTTGCCTCATCCAATCGGCCCACATCAAAAACTTTAACGTTTTTCGCGTTCGTCGGATTCCCTCAAGAATACATTAAAAACTTTTAATGCAGTTGAAATGGTAATTTAAATTATTTTTTTTAGAAAATGCATTTGATTAAAAAGTCCTTTGTTGAAGAGAGATTGAAAGACCAATATCTTTTTCCATTCACTTCTTAGTGCCATCACCTCGGTGCACATATTAGAAGGTCTGTTTATGGGCAATTATTATGGGCTTGATTTAACATTGTTGTAATCGACGATATTTTACGTTGGCTTGAGAATATTGTCATTACAACAATGGGCACATAACGAGTTGGATTGTCAGACCTGCAAATGAGTACACTCAACGTTGACTTCAGATAAATCCTTTGATAAATGTGTCAAAATGGTTTTAACTTATTTCTTTATAATTATGCCACTCTATATAATAATACAATCCCTCAAAATGTTCAGGCGCTTTTGGCAGGCATTTACAGTTACATTTGTGGTCGAGTGGGATAACACTCGCCTCCGGATCGGATTGGTCCTGGGGTCGAGGCCAGAGCGGCGCATAGTTGAGTCCTTGGAAAAGGCTCTTTATTCACATTATTTCATCGTACTCAGGTGTAAAATGAGTACCTGGCCGTTTTTACTGTCGGGAAAAAATGTAATATCGCCTAACAGGCATCATGGCTCGTCCTACATATTAAGCGTTGATTGGGCAACCCCCCCCCCCCCTTGAAGCGCTTTGAGCGGGATTAGTGAATATTGCCCTATATTAAAGCTCAAGTTTATTTTGTATTGTTCTTATTTATAAAGCAAAAAATTATCATTTTTTAAATCGGAATTTGTTCACCTGAAAAAAAAACAGACACGGTTTATATGATTCGATATGAAAGAAATGTCACAAAGTCGAGACAAATCAAACTGGAATCTCACCGATTATCTTAGCCAGAAATACACCAGATCGTGATAATGTGTATTAAAACATTAATTTTCCATGTTTATGTGGTCCGACCATATCATTATTGTAAACAAAAAAAATTCATAAATTCCAGTAAAATGTCGATAAAATCACATGCTTCTTTGAGAATTGTTTGAGATCGATTTAACAATCGATAACATTAAGACAATATTATGGCCACATGCTGTATGGATTGTTTCTATTGCATTAAAAAATAAAAAATAAAATAAATAAAATAAAATAAAATTCCCTTTATTCATCCCATAGAGGAACTTTTTCTTTAGGGTCTATTCCAAGGGAAGACTGTAATAACCCATGCGTCAGCCGCAGTGGAGTACCGCAAATTAAGCTAGGGCGAGGTGGCTTGCTCAAGGCATACAGTGCAGCGGCGGATGATTGATCTCGGTACCTTTCGGGTACGAAGCAAAGACCGTAACGCCGAGCCACGCTGTAACACAATAATTTTTTTGCATATCTGTGTGACTCAACTTCATCATTACATTTACAAATTATTCATAAACCCGGACTGTGTATAAACAGTAAATAAGACGTCAAATTATTTTTAAAAAGAATTGTTTGAGATCGATTTATCAACGAGAACAGTAAGACGATACTGTGTCCACGTGCTGTATGGAGTGTTTCTATTACATTAACACACATTGTTTGCATGTTTGTGTGACTCATTATTGATTCATAAATCCGTAATATGTATAAATATTTCTAAACAGTACTGCTTTTTTAAAGAATTGTTTGAGATTGATTTACCAATCGGCAACAGCCGGTAAGAAAATATTATTATAGATAAATTGAAGTTGACGTCACTCAGGTCTTTGTTATTGGTTTTTGCCATCCACGTTTATGAGTAATTCTCACTAAACTGTATTATCCAGACTATAAAAGTTCATGGTTACACAGAGTTTTGTGTGTTGGTCAGTTATACTTCCGGATGGCAATGTTGTGAGCTTCTAAGCCAAACGCATACTATCTATACCGACGTCTTACAAGCACTGATTCGATTTCAGAGAGTACAAGTCACTGTTTGATTGGCCTTTTTATTCAAGCACAATATCAACCGATGCCTTTATTCAAGTACTCATTCACAAATAAACATATCGATATAAGTCGGAAACACAAATAAAATTCCTTAGTATATACTAATACCATATCGAAACTCGAATTATATCCTTTAAATATACCAATACCATACAGGAACCCAAGAAATATCCTTAGAATATACCAACGTTATGCAGGAACTCAAGTAATATCCTTAAAATATACCAATACCATAGAAAAACTTAAGTAATGACTTTTAAATATACAACATCATAAAGAAATTAAATTAATGCCCTTATAATATAATATCATATTACGCTCAAGTATTATCCTTAGAATATACCAATATCATTTATAAAACTCAAGTAATATTTATTAGAATATAACATTTTTAAAAACTAGATTTAGCCATTAGAATGTGTTTTTGAGTCTATCCAAATCGTGTCCCTTAGAAATGTATGGATTTAATACTAGAGCTATATAGGAATTAAATAGAATGAAATATCGAAAACTGAATGAGTATACAGTATATAAACTCTCACAATTGCACTACAATTGATATGTCTCCAATGGACGGGATTGAAGAAATAGTATGGTATTCTATCAATAATTTGACTCAACAAACAATGAATAATCAAAGAACTGAACAAGTGTGTATGAAAGGTGCCAGACAAAAGCAAGAAAGAAAAATACAAGGAAAAAACATCCCAAAAAAATCAGTCGGACTGCTTAATTTCGTAATATGATATAATGAATAATTACTGTGCTTCTGTTTGGAACTACCAGTTTAAAAGCATTGAAAGTTACTCGTAACTGATTGAATTATCGATATAGATTAGATGAAGGCAAAATATCAAAAAGTATTATTTTTAAAGATGGCATGAAAGATTACTTTGTAAAGAGGTTGCATGGAGCAATGATGAGCAACAATTATTTCGATCACACACGAAAATTAACAATGTCGGCATTAAAAAGAAATCAACACATCGTACACATGAACTTTTGATAATGCACATTTCACTGTTTCTCTAGGGTTCTCGTCGATCGTGAAACATGATATAATATATATATATATAATATATATATATATATATATATATATATATATATATATATATATATATGTCTATATATGAATAAATTGCGAATACATAAAGCTAAAAAAATGTCAAATGCAAGGGAGTTGAATGTAAGATCAGTTTAATAAGCAATGATAAATCTTGGCGTCTGTCTTTGTTGATAACCTGAGGCTATCTTACATTTTATAACATTTTATTATTCCTTGTGTTTTAGACATTCTATCTAGATAATGTTGTGGCTGTATAAGATGACAGTCCAACTCAGGGTAACAAATATCAAAGCAAATCACAACTGGTACCGTGAATTAAATACAAAAAGGATGATTATTTTATAATTACTTCACGGAGAAGAGGAGGCCTTATGCCGTATAGAATTCAAGATGGTAGTGGTGTTGGTGCTGCTGCTGGTGGTGGTGGTGGTGGTGGTGGTGGTGGTTGTAGCTGCTGCTGTTGATGTTGATGATGATGTTGTTGATGATGATGATGATGATGATGATGATGATGATGATGATGATGATGATGATGATGATGATAATTATGATGATGATGATGATGATCTGTTGGTGGCGATGGTATTATTGTATATGTGGCGGTAGCGGAGGCGGAGGCGGAGGCGGAGGGTATAGTGGTAAAGAACAGTATTATCGACTATCAATCTGACGACACATGAAAACAATGAAGATGACTCTGTCAATATCGACCCACCACCACCACCATCATCATCGTCATCATCATCATCATCATCATCATCATCATCATCATCATCATCATCATTGTACCTGTGGGCTATACTGTGTTTACTCCAACCGCATCGATCTCTGCGTCCCTTTACCGTCGTCTAATTAAGTAAACAAAGGACAAATCCTTACAATGTTTTTATCTCCAAGCTGCCTTCTTGTAACCGTTTGATCCTCTTAAGGATACAAGGAGCGTTAAAGAGAGCCCGGTTTCTTGTGTTAGGAGGAATGAAGCGTCAGACAAAAATGGAAAGATAATATGTGACCCATCGTCTCTAATCGGTATTATGCTGTGGTCAAGCAGATTTCAAAACTTCTTTATTTTTTTTCTCGTGCTGCTATGTGCTCTTGTGGTATGACACTCGCCTTCGTATCGAATGGCACTGGGTTCTAGTCCCCCCGCTCTGAGCGGCGCATAGTCGAGTCCTTGGAGAAGGCTCTTTACTCATATTCTCTCCTCATACTAATCTGTAAAATGAGTTCCTGGTCTTTAATTTAAAAGAAAGGTACTATCGTCTATAGGCGTTTCCTATCGTCCTACATGCTGTGTTGCTGTTGGCTAGCAAACACTTGTAAAGCGCTTTGAGCACGATTAGAGGGTATTTAGTTGTACAAAAAACCCCACAAAACCTTGAGTATTTGTACAGGGTAATATTCACTAAACGTGTTCAAAGCGCATTACAAAGGGATCCTAGCCAACAGCAATACTTACCATGTAGGACGAAACATGACGCCTGTAAGCAGATATAACATTTTTTTCCGACAGGTACAACGGGGTGAATGGAGAGGTACTCATTTTACACCTGAGTACGTTGACGAAATGAATGTGAGCAAAGAACCTTTCCCAAGGACTAAACTCAGAGGAGGATTCGAACATTTGACTGTCCGATCCGAAGACGAGTATCATACCACAAGACCACATAGACGCACATATAGAGTGAAAACGGTCAGACGCACACGATATGAGATCTAAATAGTTTATGAAATTCCATTCATAGTTCTCAACGAGGCAGAGATATTCCAATTGAATTTCATAATTTAGATCTTAAAGTAAACTTTTAATGTCAAGTTTTTCCGATATAATAATGCTGATTATTCGGGCTAACCCAAAGTTTTTTAGGGAGGATTCAGTAGTCTGATGTCACGCCGCCTGGCAACGGCGGCCATCTTGGTTCTAAACAAAGAAAATCATTACTTTTTATTCTTCATGCTGGCTAGAACTTTCCATTCCCTTTTCATATGCCTTGTGATCAGAATGTGTAAAAGTCAAAACATGATCAACTTTATGTGTTTTTTTCCCTCTGGAAACGCTTTTATGCCCGCCGGAGAAATATTTCATACGGGCGTCCGCCATTGTTCTGATAGTTTAGAGCCAGTGTTACTAAGTTACCATGCGTCATTAGGAAGGAAGTGACGTTACGACTGTTGAGGACTTGGCTAAGATTCCGTGCAATAGAATAGTTAGGGTTTTATCCAAGAGGTTTTAGCTACATATTGTATTGTTTGCTTTACAATACAGATATCGTAATAAAATCCGGTGTTATGGATTACTGTAAGATGTTTTAATTTCATTCAACACCACGAATTTTTCATATTCTCTCTGAGCATCGATCTCTATTATCAATACAGCTCTCTCTCTCTCTCTCTCTCTCTCTCTCTCTCTCTCTCTCTCTATCTATCTATCTATCTATCTATCTCTGTGTGTGTGTGTGTGTGTGTGTGTGTGTATGTGCGTGTGTGTATCTCTCTCCCAATCTCTGTCAATCTATTTATCTATATATATCCATATATCGATCGATCTCTATTTCCCTTTATTCTTTTTTCTCCAACTATCTGTATATCTTTATATCATATTTATCTCAGTATATTCCTTTCCAACCTTTCTCTCCCTCTTTATCTGACTTCATTCCTGTACCCTCCTCCCTCTCTCTACCTCTCTCTCTCTCTCTCTCTCTCTCTCTTTCTCTCTCTCTCTCTCTTCTTTTTTTTTCTCTATCTCCCCACTCTATCATCTATTTATCTATATATCTGTCTCTACCTATAGCTCTTCATTTTTTTCCTACCTCTTCCTCCTTACACGACTCAATCTCTCTCTCTCTCTCTCTCTCTCTCTCTCTCTCCTCTCTCTCTCCTCTCTCTCTCTCACTCTCTCTCTCTCTCTTCTCTTTCTTTCCCTGTCTCTCTCATTCTATCATCTCTGTCTGTCAACCTTTTTGTACACGACATTAACGTTCTTGACGAGGTGTTTGAAAATGATTTCAGGATATTAAAACACCGTGTTTTGAGTAATTATCAGTAGTCTCTCTAATTATGAAGTTTTCTTTGACCGGACTCGTGTCCCTATTAGGCAACATCACGATTATTAATTCAACTCTTTTTGTTTTAAAAACTTTGAAAAAAACTAAATGGGCATAATACCATTTTAAAAGAATGCGTATAAACACATTTCACAGCGACTGTTTTGGAGCAAAGAGGAATAATTCTTCGTGTTTTATCAATTAACGTTTTCTTTTCTAAGTTTAGTCAAATCTAATATCAACATTATAAACATTTACTCCCTTTGTTGGCAATATAAAAATATATAAGTTTATGAATTTAGCTTTGCGGTGTAATGATCTACTTAAATCATGTGCATCCTGTTCATTTTGTTTCTAACAACTAATTTTCTTTAACTATCACTTATCCACGTTGGTCAATAACTGAGGCTCTCAGTAAAACGGTTCCAATGCATCGATTTTATACAACAAAAGAAGTCACGATGGCTTAGGCCGGAGAAATGGCAAATTACTTCGCAGGCAGAATTAATATACACTGACAAAACATTTTATTCCATACTTTACAATCAATATTTTTTTCAACCATGATTGAAGTTAGTGACCACTAACTGGTCAAAAAGTCTTAAATCTGAGACAGTTGTTTTGACAAATTGAGTGTTGTCTTAATGGATTGATATTTGAAGTAGATGTTTAATGTTTTTCTCGCCAAAATGAAGAAAAAAACATGTTTTGTCCGTTTACGACAGTAAAGTCATTGGTTAGAGAAAAATGCTTTCGTTTAGCTATAAATTTATGCTCTATAAGAACACACAAAACCTATAAATCCAAACAAGGACATCTTAAAGAGCCATATAATTCCATGCCACGAATAGATAACAACATGAAACTAATGGTTTGGTAATTCTGCGACACAATTAGGTCATATCGATGCCAATATAATGAAGATCGTAGAACAGTATTAGGTTTGAGACAAAAGTTAGTAAGAACAATAAGAAAAAAATGAGACAAAAACTGTAAGTTCAACATAGATTATATTAACATCCACAACAGCAGTTTATAGCTTGTCTGAAACCATCTTGAAGTTTCACGTATCACCAAAAGGCTACGTAAGAAATATATTATTAAAGACATTATATTGATACTACGAGTATTTTATTTAAGGTGATTTATAAAGAAAAGTATAATCTCTCAATAAAAAAATCAATCTGTTTCCTTCCTCAACATGACTTCAAACAGAACCAATGAAAATTTAAATGGTTCCCCCAGAACTGGGAAACAAGACATAAAGAAGATACAAATGATATTCTGTAATACTCTGGAACCGACCTTTGTAAAGAAACACTTTTAATTATAATGTAGTTAGATTTAGGGCTAGTTTGTACTTCTTACGAATGCTTGTGACAATAATGAAAAAGTTAAGAAATCATTTATATATTGATACCAAGTAGTTTTAATATAAAGATCTAAAGACTAGTCTGTTTCAAACCAAATTGGCGAGTAGCTCAAACTAACCCATAATCAAACAGGCAGATAATTTTGTTTATCTTTGTTACAGGCAATCATCAACTACAGTCGATCCAAACGTATAATTATGGTACCTTTATAATTGTAACCCATCTGTTCACAAAGACCATTATAAGCGTATAATTGTTTGATTATATGTTTACATCTGGAGAGAAATTTTAACTTCTACAACTATTTCTATTATTATTACTTCAGCATTTCCTCAGTCTTTTCTATTCAAATTTTTTTCTTCCCATTTTTCTATTTCTCGATTTAATGGTCTACTTTCCCCTCTATAGATATATACACTGTTTCTGTTAGTATATCATCAAAAATTGTATTTAGTCTGTCGAACATTTCATCCCATTGTGTGCAGCGTTCTTGTTTATTTTAGTTTCCTTTTCATACAACCCCTCATATAATTGTGTTAAAGGGGGTAAGTGTCCGGTGACACAGCTGGCCACGTGTTCATCACATTGCATTTGAATCATTTAGGAAAGCAAATATTTGTCGAGCGGAGCTCTATAGATAGAATGCGCTTGGCCAAGGAGTTCACAACATTGCCATCCGGAAGTATAACGGACCAACACACAAACTCTGTGTAACCATGAACTTTTATAGTCTGGTTGATACAGGTTAGTGAGAACAACTCACAAACGCGGATGGCAAAAACCATAACAAAGGCCTGAGTGACGTCATCTTCGAACTATCTATAAGCATCCAACAACGCCGTCTTAGGTGGTGACAACACGTCCTCGGTATGAAGGAAGACCGCTTCCTCCCCCCAAAAAAGCATTTGAATGGGAAAAGGATAACAACAGCTCTGATTAAACCGGGGACGACCAAAGACCACGTGGAAAGTATCTGTCGACAAGAACTTAAAATCTGGGAGCTGACATGGGACAAGGCATTCACGGCAGCCCAGGACAGGGAGGAATGGCGAATCTGGACAGCCCAATGTGTCAAAGACACAGGAGAAACTAAGGTCTAAGATTAGTAAGATAACGATCATACTCATAGCAACCAAAGTGGTTCTCAATTCGAAATCGATGAAACTGACAGCACTCCTTCTCCGAGCGATGTCGACAATCAGGTGCAAGACATGGAACCATTTAAGCAATGAAATATTCCACCAATTTGATTATTTTTAAAGCCACTGTGCTAGTAGTTGTGACAACAGCTTGATTGTTTTTATCACATGTGGAACTGGGATGGGCCGTTGCTAGGCATGTGTGATGCCGTACATTGTTCCTGTTACGATCTGTTAGTTTATGTCTGATTTATTATGCCAGCTGCTTCATTTTGCCAAAGAAAAGAAAGAAAGAAATTGTATAGGACCACGTTTTAACATGATTCCAGCAAGGGGCAATTATGTTTCAGATATGCCATTTGTTTTAAAAAATATACTATTTCTGGACGAGAATGGAGGGATCGATATGAACTCCTCTCTTGCATATATATATATATATATATATATATATATATATATATATATATATATATATAAGAGTGAGCCATTCGCATGCAAACAATCGCACACAACTATAAAACCTCCCCTCCCCCCCCCCCCCCCCCTCTCTCTCTCTCTCTCTCTCTCTCTCGCTCTTTCTCCCCCTTTCTCTGCTGTTCATATTCCGAATTCAACAAGTCTTTAGTTCACTGGAGGAAATAAAAACATTATCTAGATATAATGTCAGCGGAATCCCGTGTTTTGTTGACATTTAGTATATCACACGATTTAAACATGTGGAAAAAGATCAATTCAACTGATTATATTCTGAGGCAAGGCAATATCAGCTTATACAGGAATTTCTTCGGATATAAAAGATTGGATGTATGTATGAAACCTAGCTTCAACAGTCGTGACGTCACTTCCTTCGTAATGACTCTCAGTAACTTAGTAACTGGTTCTAAACTGTCAGAACAATGGCGGGCTCCCTTATGAAATACTTATCCGACGAGCATAAAAGTGTATCCAGAGGAGAAAAACATTATAAATCGGATAATATTTTTGACT
>NC_088363.1:60834658-60854658 GCF_034508935.2 Berghia stephanieae | reverse complement strand
TTAATAATTTATGACTTTTCGAGTCAATCCGGTACTATGCCGGGATAAAGTGGTTTAATAACTGGAGATTAAACCCTTTCCTTACCAGCCATTATCGGAATTTTTCCAAAACTTCACACCCACCCAACACAATAACAGACATTTCTTACTCAAACAGAAAAGCAACAAGCACATTCTATACGTAATATTGTTCGACAATATGAACTCTATTACAGAATGTCAAGGTTTTTATAGCTACAGCAAAAATAAATTATATCTGGATGAGAAAAGTGACGGTTGCATCGTAACAATGTGACGATTTTCTACTAAGTGGTCAGGAGAGGGTTACAATTAAAATGATTAGAGGTAGCCTACGAAAAGTTCCCTGTATGCAGTTTAAGAATTGAAAGCCATTGTCGTCGGTGAACCGTATAAATAGGAGAGACAAGTAGTGGCGCCGCGCCTTCTACTTTTCCGGCTCCAAAATCCTTGGAAGTGTGTGTATGTGTTTGTGTGTGTATGTGTGTGTGTGTGTTTGTCTGTGTGTCGGTGTGTTTGTGTATAACCAGCCATTACGGGAACTAATATTGAATCTGTTTTATTAGCAGGGTGTGTAAGCAGATTCAAAGGATTACGGGACGTAAAAGATCTTTATTGACAATCATCATATATTTAAACTAGAAAATGATGTCATCACTCTGAAACCAGAAGATCAATTACACAAGGTATGTAATCAAGCCCATAATTGCGATCGGTTATCAAACCTGCAAAATACGTGCACGTCGGTTACACATAACCATAAGAAGAAATCAAAGCGTTGTATCACTGCACCATCGATGACATGACATAAGGTTATTGCAAAATTCACAATGAATCTCTTTTGTAATGAATATCACATTTTAATAACATACGCGTGGATCTTGCACATTCGACACATTAATAAACCGGGGGGAAAAACACAATACCGTAGCCTCTTTCTATTCTCTACTTATATCCACACTCTAGTGATGAGTTGAATCCGTCTCTCTGTCTATTTATTATTTGTCTATTGATTCAAAGACATACAGACTACGAATGGAATGCCTGCCAGGCGATATTATAATCGTATGTTTGGTGATGTTATCGGTTACTGAGCGGCTACAGGATGACAAATACTATTATTGGTTTTTGTGGGATGGATTTTGTCAAAGTCAAGCGATGTGCGCGTTGTCAGTTGATGAACAAGTAATCACCCCCCCCCCCCACCCTTCCCTATTTTAAATGTGATTAAGTATATTGTGTTATATATTATTATAAATCTACAATAATATTGAATTTACTTATTTTCGTTTGTTAATAGAAAATTCTTAGTTGATGTGGGCTTTCTATTAGACATTGCCTAAAAGTAACCAATAAATTAAATTGAATCGTTAAAAGAATTGGTATCGTTCCCTGTTACAATTATTATTCTAATTATGAGTTAGTCAACCTCTATCCATCCAACAGTGAATGGGATGGCTGGGTCTCTTTGATCTGGAGGAAAGTACTTTGCAGTAGAGACGTATTGTACGTAAAGGGTAGCAATCTTATTGTGGCTGGTCTTAGTTGGCGAAATGAAATGCAATGATGTCCAATAGAAGAGTGTAAATACAAACAAGACTATACTAAAGTGTCATATGTGGGGTTTGAATGCTATAAACTGCTATTTAGCCACTCTATTTGGTCACAAGTTTGCGTTGTAACCACTTCACTGCCAATATTTTCTATGCTGTTTTAAACGAAAGAGATTTCTGATGACATCTGACAAATGATTCTCTAAAACAGATGAGAGACGATGCAAGATAGCTGTAACTGATACGTCTGTGGACTAGTACGGAGACCGTTAGGATATTAATCAATGAGTCACGGTAAAGAGGTAATGGGGACTGTGAGTAGAGTGCTGACTTCACACTCAAAGGAAAAGGAATCGATCCTGTGTGCCGTGAAAAAAAAATTGAACCCCCTTTCCAACAAGCAGTGAAATGGGAAGTAGATTGACAGAAAGTGAAAGATAGATGTATTGGACGAATGATAAATGGATTGGGTGTGACATATGTAAATACAGTCAAACCTGTCTATAAAGTACCACCCAAGATCAACGGCGAAAGTAGATAAATGGAAAGAAAGACAGATCGATTAAAATGATTGCTATATGAATAAATAAATGGACAAATAGATATAAAAACAGATAAAGATAGATATATTGACAGACATAGATATATATGTAATAGATAGATGGATAGATAGATAGATAGATAGATAGATAGATAGATAGATAGATAGATAGATAGATAGATAGATAGATAGATAGATAGATAGATGTGTAGATAGGTAGATAGATAGATAAAATAATAAATATAAAATAAAAATATTATAGGCACTTAGCTTGATATATTAACAGCTGGTCTATATAATATTGCTTTAATTAAATATGCAACAAAGGACAATGCACAATGCACAGTGCATTTTTTGTTCAGACAACCTCCAAGGCCAGCGTTTTGAGCAACAACGTTTTAGTTGTAAAAATTATTTTGCAATGATCATAAAATAAATCGAGTGATTATGAAACAATATCATGCTTTCCTAGAAGGCTGAAAATCGATCTACATTTCGGAGACACCAGTTATCATTTTTTTACAAAATCCTGGAAAGTCAATAACCGTTTAAAACTATCGATACTTATTGCTATTATCAGGTTGTTATTGTTGTCAACGTTATTGTTCTAAGGGAAATCACAATGAAAAAACATTAGTAGATGCGTAATTTTACTTAATTGTCTCCCTTAACCACAACTTCTTCAACAGTGAAATTTATGAGTATGTACAAGCAAATTCTATGAATTATAGTCATAATATTTCTTACAGCTTTTAAACATTATGAAGACCATGGTTAGGTAATATACGAGTACTATCATATTTTCTGTTAGAATACTGAAAGCCCTTCGTTTATGTATTTGCAAGCCTCATAACCGAAGCAATGGACAATATTTTCCTTTGGTTTGAAAGTATTTCAATTATAACAATGGGATCATAACAATTTGGGTTATCAGATCTGCAACTAAGTATAGATAGTATGCGCTTGGCTAAGGAGTTCACAACATTGCCATCCGGAAGTATAACGGACCAACACACAAAACTTTGTGTAACCATAATCGTTTGTAGTCATGTTAATATAGTTTAATGAGAATTACTCATAAACGCGGATGGCAAAAAACAATAACAAAGACCCGAGTGACGTCAACTTCGTTCTATCTATACGTTGAGAAAGCCAAATTAGTAATTTGATGGAAGTAGATATTGTGCTGCTTTCTGTATTTGTTTTCATAATAATAATAATAATAATAATAATAATAATAATAATAATAATAATAATAATAATAATAATAATAGATCTTTATTGTCCATAAATATGGCAATTTGTCATTTAGTTACACTTGTTATAATGTTAAACGATAACTAAGATTGAACAGATATTTCACTCCTACTTATTTTCTCTCTCTCTCTCTCTCTCCCTCTCTCTCTCTCTCTCTCTCTCTCTCTCTCTCTCTCTCTCTCTCTCTCTCTCTCTTTCTTTCTTTCTTTCACACGTGCGATATACACAACATAAACATATTCATTTCGTTTTCAATTTGTTACGATTGTGGCAATTCGACACCAAAAATTATCATCATTATCAATTGGTCAGTTAATCTTACATTAAATAGATTAATCAGTTAATCAGTCAACGAATCAATCCTTGGTTTTTCTGTACCATATGAAATATTCAAAATTTTTATTGCTGATGGAACGAACGTTGATTTATACTTGTTAGTTCTACATTTAATCTGACAAAACCTTCTCCCAGATGGTAAAAGACTAAATTCATGGTATAAAATATGTTTTTTATTGTTGGTAATTGAGAATGCTTTCCTTTCTATTGCTTTTCCATGAATTCTTTCTACTCCATCAAGAGGATGGTTTATTATTTTTGATGCCTCTTTGATAGATTTTGAAATTTTTGATTTATCTTTAAGTCGGCATCCTCCAAACCATATGGTGCAGCCAAACGCAATTACACTTTTAATCAATGAGTCATAAACTCTTAACATAGTTTTCTTCCTTACTTGAAATGTTCTCAATTTCCTTAGGATGTATAATCTTTGGGCAACTTTCTTAGAAATTATATTAATATGTTGAGAGAAATTGAGGGAACTATCAATGGTTATTCCTAAATATTTAAAATAGTCAACTATCTCAACATCATCTTTACCGATCGCCACACACTTTAAGTCGTTTTTATTTTTTACACCAAACACCTGTTCTTTCGTTTTTTCAACATTTAATTCAAGCTGATTTTGTTTACACCAATCGGTGAATATATTTATTTGTTTGAAATAATTCTTTTCGGTAACTTTATCTTTTAATAAGCCAAGAATAGCAGTATCATCTGCATATTTCACTATAAAACAATTTTCAAAGGATGGTCTGCAGTCGTTGGTGTATAAGATGTACAGGATTGGGGAACTCACACAGCCTTGGGGACATCCGTTCGACAACGTTCTTTTGTTGGAGATATGTTCACCCAATTTTACACATTGCGGTCTATGGGTCAGAAACTCTTTATACCATTTAATAAGGTAGTTTGGAATATCCATGCTGCACAACTTTTGAAGCAAAATATCTGTGTTCATGGCATTAAAAGCTGACGAAAAGTCGACAAACAGGATTCTGGCGTAATTCGAGGGCGTTTGGTCAAGGTGTTTCGAGATCAAATTTGTGGCGGTTAATAGTGCGTCTTCAACACTGAGATGTTGCTGGTATGCAAATTGGTACGGATCTAGCAATTTCAGGTCATAACATTTTTGTAGGAGCTCAGATTTTAAAATTTTTTCTAAACATTTCATTACAAGCGATGTAAGCGTCACTGGACGGAAGTCATTCAATACGGTCGGACAACGCTTTTTTGGAACTGGAACGACAATCGATGTTTTCCAAAGTACTGGCACTGATTGTTCATCGATTGACCTTTGAAAAAGTTTTGTATAATGTATAGCCAGTTGTTGGTGACAGTTTTTCAAAATAGTTCCGGTAATGTTGTCTGGTCCTGGTGCTTTATGTTATTTACATCTCCGGAAGAGGGAGCTTACGGTTTCTTCTTCAATATCTGGAGGTGGCTCATTGTCATTTGACAAACCGTTGTGAACAGGTGGGAGCCTGTCAAAACGACAGTAAAAATCATTTAATTTGTTGACATCAGTTTTCGTTTTTCCTTGTGGGAATGTTCGTTTCTTTTGGTCTACTCCTCCCATTTGTTTTATCATCTCCCATGCTTTCCTTGCGCAGCCCGATCTCAGTTGTCGCTCCATTTTATTTTTGTATTCAACCTTCTCTTCTTTTATTGTATTTCTGATCTCCTTTCCCTTTTCAAATTCTAGTTTAATGTCACCACTCATATAGGCAATTTTCTTTTCATTGAGTAAATATTTAAGTCGCTTTGTAACCCATGGCTTATTGTTAGGAAATATCTTAATTTATTTTTTTTTTCATGGAAATGAATAAGAAGGATCTAAGGCCCTAATATTATTCATTATTTATTTGTGGTTATTCTCTCCCTATTTTCAGTTTCATTTGACAAAATATACAGAATCATACCAGTAATTTCAACTGAACAAACCAATAAGTATCATTAAGACGTCATTGGATATTGACGCTTTTATTTGGTGATGCCACAGATTATACTCTTTAAGTCCTAATTCTGACAGTGGCCTTTGAACTATAAAGTCATAACAATATATGAGTAACGAAACGTTTGGCATGCTTAGATTTAGACATTGTAATATCACGTCTAGATAATACGCCCCCCGCCCCCTTCTCGCACACACACACACACACACACACACACACACACACACACAAACAACATTCTACAAACATGAGAGAATTATACCAGTAATTTTACTTAACAAAACATCAACTATCACGAGGACATATTTAAACATTTATGTTTTTGTTTTATACTGCCACAATTTATACTCTTTAAGTCTTAATTCATACAGTGCATTTGATTATATAAGGCATTAAAACTATTTATAAATATCCAACAAAACTGTTTACGGGCGAACTGTGTGAAAATGATACCTTCAAACATACATTTTCCCTATTTAGCACAAATCATACGTATTATATTCTGTTGTACGTTTTAAGCTTAATTTTTGACAATGTAATATCAGCTATCGACAACAACCTCTCACACACACACAAACAAGGAAAAAAATCTCTTTAAAAAATGAGGAATGCGTTGAGTACAATAGTAAAAATATTTCATTTCGCGATTCATCTTTTATAGGTCGCTTACAAATTCAATGGTCACGAAAGCTCAGTATGGCCCTAGAATTGGCTCTCCCTCCCTCGGATGAGCCGAAAGACATCCAATTTCAGGAACACACCACATCCTGCTAACTCGAAAAATAGCATTCAGCTCGAACAATAAAAATAAAAATAAAAATGTGAAATAATCCACCACCATTAGAGATTTCTACAGCTTCTGAAAGCAAAGGTGCATTTTAAAACAATTGAAAAAAAAAATAAGAAAAAAATTACATTAATTCACATATCCAGCATGCTCACTGCCTTTCACGTTGCATCATTTATTTTCCCAGCAAATTAACAAGAAAACAAATTTCAGTGTCATACAACACAGGCGTCTTTTTATGTAAACCTCTTATAAAATCCGTTACAGCCTATGATGTGGTACTCATTCAAACCAGAGCCAAGTAAGATAATATGGGTAAAATGCCTAACACAAGGATACAAAGCCAGAATTTTGAAGTCACTGTTTCTTATCAAATCACTGATCATCAAGTTTGATCCTGTTAGAATTCAAAACACTATAAATTGTAGCCACTGACATCACACAAGAAGTATAAATGTACGAATACGCCAGTTAGAATGGAAGAGATAAATACAAAATATCTTGTGAAATGTTTCAAGGATAACAATCGGACACCCCGTACCCCCCCCCCCCCCAACACCACCTAAAATATTTTGGTATATATGACCCGAATACTCAATTCGATGTTTATGTTTCGAAGAAACAGATGCCTAAATATGATTTAAGTAAATTTAATGTTGACTTTTATAAAGGAATGAGTGTAATGTTTTGGATTGCAGACATTCCTTATTTTGCTACGCCAACTATTTAAACTTTCATTTCAAATAGAAAAGAAAAAAAAAGAGGAAAATGACATCTTGATTATTTCGACATTTTAGCACATTGATGCTGCGGGTTATATTTAAAAACTCTTTGGTACAACTAGACTACGGTTTATTTCAACCCCAAACAAAAAAAAATCACATTATGGCGACCAACTATTGAAAGTCACATTTTTCAAAACATACTTATAATCTGAAAGTCCATGAATATGTTGCTGATCGAATTATTTTCTTTACACTACATTAGCTGTTCCTTGCGCAGAGACAAGAAATTATAATGGGCAGGTGCAGGAAGGGAAGACGGCAAAACGAACCATCCTGAAATATTGACACGTAATACGAACGTTATTCTGTCATCAGTGACAAAATGCGTTAATTGTCAGTTTTGTCAAAAAGAACAAAACAAGAAAAAAAAACAAGTTCACTTCATATTATATTATTGATCGACCAAGATAACCCAACACTTGTAAAAAAAAGTCTTAAACATGAGACCTATAAAGAGTTTTAACAAAATATCTCAATTTATCGATATAATAGATATGATGTTAATCGATGCCATGCGTTTAGGTAAAATACTCACATCATTGGTCAGCCAAATTAAACACAACAACATAGAAAACAATGTGAAACGTTTAATGTTTATAGTCTGATTAATATAATTAAATGAGACAATCACTAGCAGGCTGTCTAAAAACAATAACAAAGAGCTGAGTGACGTCAATGTCGTTCCATCTACATGACGTGAATATTTTAAAAGCAATTTTTTTAAAAGGCTGTTTATCAATGTATAACAGTATTAATGAGTATGTCGATAATAACACCGCAAGCCACCTTTCATCCTTTATCCATTTCCATTCGCTAACGAGGTACCAAGTTATTTCTGACCTTCTTTGGTCACTCCAGGCGGTGCGATGTACACAAGTCATTAGTAAACATCTCAACAGTATTACAGCTGCTGCTGCTGTGAAGTGACAAAACATCTTTTTTTTTTACTGTGGCCAGATTTTTTTCTGTTAATTTCACATTTAAAAAAAAAAAGAAAAAAAAGGTGCTCCGCCTTAAGTTGATATAAAAATCTGAAACTTGATTTTTCTTCGAAGTTTCAAATAATGACACCTCAAGTAGACTGACATAAGAAGAGTGACAGCATTATTACTTCATGAGAAAACAAACAAACTTAAGCTTGTGTATTGCGCAATATCCACTAAACGTGCTCAATGCGCTTTGCAAAGGGTCCCTGGCCAACAGCAACACACAAAATGTTGGCCGAGATATTATGACGCATGTTAGGCGATATTTCAATTTTTTCTTTTCCGACCGAGACATAGATGCTAATGGCCAGGCACTCATTTTACACCTGAGTACGGTGAGAGAATTTCAATACATAGCCTTTTCCAAGGACTCAACTATGCGCCCCTCAGAGCGGGAATCGAACCCTGGACCTTCCGATTCCAAGTCGAATGTCATACCACTAGAGCACATGGCTGTACACAATATAAGTGAAAAAGGCGATCCACCTGCACTTGATGAAAATTCTGAATACTGAACATTTTTATATTTTCATATAATTAAACCTCAACTAGATTGATTGAAGAAGTCTCTATTGTGTGATAGCATTCTTTTTAATAAGAAGATATTTTGGAGTGACTTTCTACCGACTTTCCACATTTTCATTATTTGGTACGAAATAAATAGCAATGTGAAATTCAATATAAGCTTCAATTTAATGTACGAAAACAGATACAATGGACGTTTAGGGTTTCCCCTTCATCAACAAAACAGGATGAATGAAACACTACAGACGAATGAGATAATGTGGTAGTGGCGTTTGTTGAGATTATCTTAACTCATGTCAACAACGCCACTACCACATTATCTCATTCGTCTGTAGTGTTTTATTCATCCTGTTTTGTTGATGAAGGGGAAACTCGAAACGTCCAATTTATCTGGTTTCGTACATTAAATTGAAGCTTACATTCAATTTTACATTGTCATCTATTTCTTCGAGCTTCGAGCAGCAACATTTACATAAATTGGCTCGCAAACGCGCAGAATTCACGTGCATCCAAAAAATGCAGACAAGGTTATCATCAAACTCACATCTTTGTCAACAGTGCAGCGATAAGTATTGAATTGAATAATTAATTTATAAGACGAAGGCAGATACTGTGGACGTTACGGGTTTCCCTTTTATCCCAATACTTATCGTTATCTTTTTTCTTCGAGCTGCAAGCAGCAACATTTTCATTAAACAATACAGCGCAAATGTTGACATTATATTATCCTGATTTGGCTATTGAGCAGAGATCCTCAAGAGATGAGAAAGTTCTTGTCTGCTGACTTGGAAACCAATTAATTGGCAGTTATTTTACTTCACAAAATATTGTCTATCATATTTATAAAATATTGTTACTGATTTTTTTTAAAGGTGAAAAAAGAAAAACAACAACAACGAAAAAGAAGAAAGAAAGGAACGATAATGTGCTAAATAATCCTTTACAAAATAGAACCTCCAACATTGTTTTGAAAAATAAATTCTTATATGAAGTAATCGTACTTGCTGAAGTACGTTTTTTATGAAAATAATGTGATGCTTATCTCTTTGTTGAAAAGGAAACTGAACAGAACCATAAAAATATACACATCAACTGAAGAGTGCAGCTTACCTTGAATGATATAAAGAGAATAGAACAATACTGATGTAAATTGCTTCGATCCTCGTAGTTCTTTATTTACTTATCTATTCTATAAACAAACACATTAACACGCTTTTGCTTCGATATAAGTGGACTAAATCTTACTGACAAAGACAATTGCAAACATCAACAATGATAAATAAGTTTCAATAAACAAAAACTCCACTAAGAACTCATATATGTAGATCGTTAGTTATAATCAACAAATCCGCACGCAATAAACATTTTGCACGAACCAGACCAGATTTGGCTGGGAAAGCAAGCTTGTTTGAAAATATAATTCCAAGATTTAAAAAAAAATGTTTTTTAAAAATGGAATAAAACTCAAGTCGGATTCACCAGGGATAATATGTATTTTAGGTTCATTTCGCTGTGTCATCATTACCAAGATTGCATTTCCTTAAGGGGATGCATCAAGACTAAGCATACTTTGCGCATATTCGCAATTAGTGTTGCTGGCTATATCACCTGAATTTTGTGACTTAGGGAGAGACGGAAATCGGAGATTAGTGGTGGGACATTACGGAAAGAGGAAATGATTAATGGATATGGTGTAGAAAATATGAAAGAATTAAAATAATGTCTGTTGTACCTAATAGTTGACAGTTAACTGAATCGCATCTTCGTTCTTATTATTGTTTTGTCCCTACTCCCTTCGTTCTCTTTCCTTTACTATATTTTTTTCCTCTACCTTCTCTGTCGTTCTTTCCCTTCTCCTTCTTCTTCTTCCTTCTCTTCTTCTTCTTCTTCTTCTTCTCTTCTTCTTCTTCTTCTTCTCTTCTTCTTCTTCTTCTTCTTCTTCTTCTTCTTCTTCTTCTTCTTCTTCTTCTTCTTCTTCTTCTTCTTCTTCTTCTTCTTCTTCTCTCTTCTTCTTCTTCTTCTTCTTCTTCTTTTCTTTTCTTCTTCTTCTTCTTCTTCTTCTTCTTCTTCTTCTCTTCTTCTTCTTTCTTCTTCTTTCTTCTTCTTCTTCTTCTTCTTCTTCTTCTTCTTCTTCTTCTTCTTCTTCTTCTTCTTCTTCTTCTTCCTCCTCCTCCTCCTCCTCTTCCTCCTCCTGCTCCTCTTCTCCATCTTTTTCTCCTTCTTCATATATTTTTTTATTTTAAAAATATATCCCTGTCATCTCATCCCCTCTCTTTTCTTTGTTCTCTTCCTTCAAAATATATCTCTTACTCTCCCTTAACCTTATCTAAAATTGGGCAACATTACGATTAGTTTCGATTATGTTTTTAAATATATTTTATAACATTTATAGTCTCATCAAAGTGTAGATGTTTGTATTTACATAGTGATAATAATAATAATAATAATAATAATAATAATAATAATAATAATAATAATAATAATTAATAATAATAATAATAATAATAATAAATAATTATAATAATATAATAATAATAATAATAAAATAATATAATAATAATAATAATAATAAAATAATATAATAATAATAATAATAATAATAATAATAATAATAATAATAATAATAATAATAATAATAATAATAATATAATAATAATAATAATAATAATAATAATAATAATAATAATAATAATAATAATAATAATAATAATAATAATAATAATATAAGACAGTGGCTCTAAGGGAGCACCCGCCGAATTAATCAACTTTCCGCCAAAGAAGTCGGTTTATTTATGGAACAGGATATTTTTTCTGAAAATAAATCGTCGCCCTGAGTGTCATGTCTTTTGAGTTCATTTCGCTAAATGCCTTTCTTTTCTCTTTCACCATTATTGACGACAATTAAATAGAGCATGCTGCGAAAGCTTTATTCATAAAAGCTACCCGTATTATCATATTAACTAGCCAATCAAGCCCTTAAACTGTGTAAGTGTTAAAAGCTGTAGCTAAACGTGGCACTGACCTGATAAAGTGTTTTTAACTAGTTTACCAGGTTAGGATTAATTCCAGTTATTTTTCAAACGCTCGCGTTGGAGATGGGTATTTTGTTGATTATCGAGTATGTAATTTTGGTATAACTTTAAGAATGACATTTTAATAGCAATGAAACAATACGATTTTGATGCCTATGAAAAGGAGGCACTGTGCCCATAACATAGCGTATTATGATTTTTATTTTCTTTTGACAACCATTTGGTGTAAAATAACAAGATACCGTTTTTTATCTGTTTAGTTGCGGCTAAAGGGTGAAATAAGATAGATGCACAATTATGCACAAACATCAGAAATTTCTGATTTATAATCATTTTCCTAACCACGAATCTATAACAAATACAAAGGTCATACTCTAAGTACGCAGAGTGAAAGATGTTTGATACACTATCTATGTAATAGATTAAAATGAATATAACAGCTTTTAAAATAATAAACAAAAAAACAAACAAACACCGAACGTTTCGAGCTCAATTTCCTTCTTAACGTTTCGTCTCAGGTATGTTGCTCTTTTTTTTTTAAGCTGTTATATTCATTTTTTGTTTATTACTTTTTACAGTCCACAGCTTCTGGCAGCTTGGTTTCACTTTAATACACAATGGAGCACTTATTTCCTTGATTGCCCTTTCTGTATGTTTCTCCGTTTTTCCTGCTTCCCGACTGACTACTGGGCACATGCATGGAAACTACAAAATAATAATATTAAAGTATCAAATAAGGCTAAATATTCATCATATTAAATATATTGAATATTTGTTCATTGTCGTTTTATCAATAATATAATTCAATTTTTTTTATATGATATTAATATACCTCAAGTTTACTGTGCTAAATCATTTCAATACCATGGCATTCGATATTAATCTAACTTAAAATTCAATATCGCCATATAATGGTTAATAAATAAGGAGTTAGCGATAGGCGGTCATATGATTGTTGTTGCCATGGTAACCATAGCTTGAGACGACATAAAACAATATTAACATGTTTTACTGACGATATTAGAGGGGTTTTAAAACTTGAAGGAAAAGAAAAGAACATGTTTTATAAACTGTGTCTATTTAAAAAGGTCTTATGGAGTGAGTATGACCGAAATAAGTGGATCTGTGCTTTTTGAGGAAAGGAAGTGGAGCATTATGTTGATGATAACAAGAATTGAAGTGAATATAAAAGTGCCAGAAGACAACAGAGAAAAAAAAAAACAACTTCGCGGCGATGGGGGCTCGCTTCCCTTCCCCCGCCAGTTGTTGTAATAATAGGGTCGTATGTTCAACCAATACACCCACCACCTTACTGTTACGATAACGCCGACTGGCCGGAGTAGGGTAGCGATACTGTCAGATAGATAGACTACTTAAGGGTCGTGGGTTCGAGCCCCCATCGCCGCGAAGTTTTTATTCTCTATTGTCTTCCGGCATGTTTCTACTCTCTTCATTTCTTGTGAAATGCTCATACCATACAAGAGAGTGTGATAAGATTGACTTGCTCACATTTTCACTTCACTGCTTTAATATTGAACCGCATGGTTCAGTTTGGAGGCAATTTATGCGGGCTGGTGACTAGGATTTTTAAAGGTGAGATGGCTCGCCCATTTGTACCAAGTTTAATCCCACATGATGTCACAATGCAAGTACATAATATTAATGATGACGATGTGACATAACGTATAAATGAATAAAGAATAGAAACCTTGATAGACGTGTATAATATTATGTTCCATTAGAGATAATAAAAAGCACATGTAAACGATTATTGGTGGAATTGTTATCCTCTCTTTATATTTTTTGGCATTCATCCAATATTTCTTCTTTTTCAGCATCATCATCATTATCATCATCATCATCATCATCATCATCATCATCATCATCATCATCATCATCATCTTCTTCTTCTTCTTCTTCTTCTTCTTCTTCTTCTTCTTCTTCTTCTCATCCTCTTCCTTCTACTTCTCCTTCTCGTCCTATTTCGTCAACTTCTTTTTGTCCGCTTTCTGTCTGTTCATCCTCATCTTCCTCCTGCTCATCACACTTCATCATCGTCTTCTTCCTTCTTCTTCTAATCGTAATTATGATCATCATAATAATCATCTTCATCACCATCATCATAATCATCATCATCTAATGTCACCACAACCGCTACAGCCACCACCACCACCACGGCCTACTACTACTACTATTACTACTACTACTACTACTACTACTACTACTACTACTACTACTACTACTACTACTACGACTACTATTATTATTACTACTACTACTACTACTACTACTACTACTACTACTACTACTACTACTACTACTACTACTACTGCCACTACTACTACTACTACTACTACTACTACTACTACTACTACTACTACTACTACTACTACTACTGCCACTACTAGTACTACTACTACCACCACCACTACCCCCACTACTACTCCTACCACTACTACTTCTTCTCCACACCTAATGAATATTCAGGAATGACATTAATACTCACCCCATTTCCGGTAAACTGTGGTTTGGCTGCCACAAACATCGACTGCGACTGAGACAAAACATCCGTACCATACACAGGGAATTTGTAAGTCTGTTTGGTGACAGCATCTCCGACTGAAGATACTGTAGACTGGATGGCTAGCGTATTGTTGAAACACGGTCTACTAATACTTATTTCATTTCTAAGCTTAACATCAATCGGCTGTACTGATGTGAAGCCATTGTCCACAGCAGTTTTATGTATTTGAACATCACATATCTCAAAAGTTTCGTTTTTCCTAAGAGAAACAGCCCTTCTGGCAAGGTCAAGGTCACTGTCTTCCTCGGCTTGCCGTCTTTTTTCTCGTAACTCCCTCTGCTTTTGACTCTCTCTCTGAACGCGTAAACTACCACCACGTCGTCCCCGTCCCCAGCTTGATCGGCATTTTCTGGATATTGTGCCTTTTCGGGTCAACATTATGAAAACCAAAGACTTGCACAGGTGAAATTTGATTGAATTTGAATTTACCGCAATATTTGGAGTTTTTATTATCGATACTAAAGTCTGATATTGTCATGGAGTTACAAGTACAGAAGTCACGGCATGACAATAAAAGGAAAGAAATTATGAACATGCATGTCGTAATAAACCATTGTAATAAGGAAGTTATTACTCTCACATATATCAACCATTCGCAAGACAAGCTAACCTACAATAAGTGGACTAGTTAACTCTCTCCTTACCAGCCATTTTCAGAATTTTCCCCAAAACTTCACACCCACCCAACACAAAAACAGACATTTCTTACTCAAACAGAAAAGCAACAAGACCATTCTAAACATAATATTGTTCGGCAATATGAGCTCTATTAAAGAATACCAAGTTTTTTTTTTATAGCTATAGCAAAAAGAAATTAAATCTGGATGTGATAAGTGACGGTTGCATCGTAACAAATGTGACGATTTCTAATAGGTTGTTAGGAGAGGATTAAATGGCCGCCCTTGTCTCAATGCATAGAATAATTTTTAAATGCAGAAAATTAAGGAGAAAATAAAGTCAAAGAGACATGGAAAAGTAGCTTCAATTAAAGGACAAAGGACTAGAATTTAATACGGAGGGTTTCAGCCCTTCTTCAGACAATAACAAAAACGGCTAACGAGTTAACTCTTTCCTTACCCAACATTTTCAGTATTTTTCCCAAATAGCAGGCTTATCCAGCAGAAAAATTGATATTTTAAACTCAAACAAGCTCTATACAAAACAACTTTATGTTCTTATTGATAAAACAAAGATCATTCTTCAAAGTTTTTGATATACAAAATAAATCGTAATAAGAAAAAAATGTACATTGTGTCGCAACGAATGTGACGATTTTACCTTAGGTGGTAAGGAGAGGGTTAATACGTCACGTCAAATCCAGACATGCTTTTTACCTGACTCTCTGGATTTAATGCGATGTATCAACGTTTACCTGTATTCGGCTATGTGATCTAATGGTATGACACTCGTTTTCGGATTGGAAGGTCCTGAGTTCGAGCCTCGCTCGGAGCATAGTTGAGTCCTTGGAAAAAGGGACTTTACTCACATTCTCTCACCGTACTCTGGTGTAAAATGAATACCTGGCCGTTAACAGCGTTGTCTTTGTCGGAATTAACTGCAATATATATATATATATATATATATATATATATATATATATATATATATATATATATATCGCCTAACAGGCGTCATGTCTCGTTCTACATGTTACATGTTGATGTTGGTCAGGGACCCCTTGTAACGCGCTTTGAGCACATTAAGTGGATATGGCGCTATATAAAAGCTCAAGGTCAAGTTTTTATTCGTTATTGACTATATTCTTATGTAAAGGTTTCGAGCCCCCGAAACGTTCCGTATTTCGTATTTTGTTTAAAATATAAAATAGTCTGTTGCAGAAATAGGAGAGGGGTATTGATCAGCATTATAAAGCTACGGAAATGCATTGTATATTCTTTGACCACTACTCATTGTCTTCATCCCCACAATGTTTCCAAACGCCTCAAAACGGTATAATTTTGGGGTGGTTTAGATAACAATAATTTGAATTCACAGTCAAGAAATTTGAAAAGGAGTATGTATAGATATCTCAATGGCTAGTATTAACCCTCTTCGTACCAAAAAAAAAAAGAAAATCGTTTTATTCATGATCATATTTTTATCATGTTTCACTTACAGTCTTTGTGTTATAAAGATTGTTTCTCTGAATACGATGTTATATAATGCATGTCTACTCTTCTTGGAATTGAGAAACAAATATCTCTTTTTGCATTATTTGAATAGGAATTTGCTGGAAATATCATGAAAATGGTTGCTGAAGAGTTAATATAGTTTCTGTTACTTAAGAAAAACATCTTTTAAAAATAGAAAACAGAAAAATCAACAAGATTTTAAATTTCTGATAATTCTAGCTTTAAAGTCGTTTTTCAGCAGCCGTTTCAACGCGGCACGATACCGTTATGAAACGATTGGTCACAAAAATGTATATAAGACGAATTCCCTTTTTGGACCCTTTTATTGTTTATATTTTGTTTTGTTTCTTTTTCTGTCTGCATCTTCCACTATCTCTAAGTAATTTACTGCTTTTCTCGCCCTCTAGAGTTTAAAGGGACTCATTGTACGTATTCAATTTACATTTCCAAATCCAAATTGATTTTTCTCCGTCTTATTTTCTAAGATGGCTGTTATTATCTTCATCTTGAATTGGTCATATGTTTAGTATTATAACATTACTTTTTTGATCTGCCTATTGCTGTTTTGTCATTTTATATATGATGAGATGTTTTAAACGGTCCGCCTTTACAGATTAAAAATTGTCTATAGATCTCATCAAATTAAGCACACATCAATTTTAAGCATTCTAAGCAGTAAGTAAGGGGACAAATAATATTATAACTTCTTTTTTTTTAACACACATTCTTCTGCAATTATTTGGCATTGTATTTATTGCAAGGACAGTTAACGCAGAGAAAATTTTAAAATTCGATCGCAATGACTCCAAAAGTATAATGCCATTCTCAGGAAGCTCCATAATATATAATATGTATTTGATGCAAAAGTTATTAATGTTTAAAGTGCTACCTTTTTATTTGGTATATCTAGTGGTTTGTTAGTGTAAGATTTCTTTTTTTTTTATTTGAAAAGGTTAATCTAAAAATTGAGAGCTCAGTGAAAATTATTATTTTAAAATTATGTGTGCTATTTATTTGAGCAATGGTTTTCTTTTCTCTCTCTCTCTCTCTCTCTCTCTCTCTCTCTCTCTCTCTCTCTCTCTCTCTCTCTATCTATCTATCTATCTATCTATCTCTCTATCTATCTATCTATCTATCTTTCTATCTCTCTTTCTCTCTCTGTCCCTCACACATACACACACACACACACACACACCATCACTCACAATGTATCTCATTTTCCCTCTTTTCTCTTGATAGCTCCCCCATTCTCCCTACTATGTAAACCTATAAGTCGCCTTCTCTAAAATTCCTCTCATCCCTCCTTCTATCTCATTCCCTCGCGTACCAACATTCCCTGTCTTCGACCTACAAAATCGTCTTGCTTGTTTTATTCGCTAAACTTGCTCACCCAATAAATTGTCATTACAAACATCGATTCTCTTCGCCATATTTCCTAAACGTTTAATCTGTAAAAACATATATTCAAAAATTTGGCCAGAAAAATCGTTTTCTGATCAAATTTTTAGATACATTTCTTTTCAAAGAACAATAGTTAACTGGTTAAGGACGCAAAGGTCACCGTTCTTATATAACTGAATTAAAACCTTATTAAAGCAAATACATAATTTAGTTTTTCTATATCAATATCGATACATTAAAAGTATTCATCATCTCGATTAACTCTTAATTGTTTTACCAATATTTATTGACTGTTTATTGTTAGATTAATAAAGTCGATCTCTTTGAGAATGTTACATTTAAAATTGAGCGTTTCATATGTATTGAAGAAGAAGCCATTTTGTCAAATGTAGCCTATGTTTAATGAGAATGACAATACGTTTGCATTGATGTCGAGCTGCTATTATACAATGGTAAATAATTTGCGCCAGTCGTCTTTGTTTATGTGTCCCGTTTTTGTCTAACACTTAAAATTGTTTGACAAGATTCAATACCGTATCAATTAATTATTAAAGGAAAACTGTCTGGAGTTAAACTCAAATGACAGGTTTGTCAATACGGCTGTCAAAATTTCATTTTTAAAACACTCGACAAATAAAAATATCGGAAAGTCATTGTGAAGAAAAAATAAGATAATTTTTATCAGCACCTTTTCTGATTAAGTAATAAATAAAAGCAATTGTTAATTATTAACATATTATATATATATATATATATATATATATATATATATATATATAGTGCTTTTCCATGAATTAACCATGCTCAATGCGCTTCACGTTTGATTTATTCCGTTTTATATAAATAAAATAAATAAATAAATTAAAATTCCCTTTATTCATCACATAGGAGATTTTTGTCTCTAGGGTATATTCCAAGAGAAGACTGGAATAATCCAGGCGTCAGCCGAGAGTGCAGCGCCGCAAATTGAGCTGGGCGAGGTGACTTGCTCAAGGCCACACAACGCAGCGGCGAGTGATCGAACTTGGTACCTTTCTGGTACGAAGCAAAGACCTAACGTTAGCCACGCTGTCCCTAGCACCCTCGCCCTTTTGCAATAACACTCTAACAATATCAATCACCGCCTATAGTCAGGTAGTCATTTATACATTAGTCTAGCAAAAAAATTATTAAATAATTTAAACTCTGATACCAGCAGATTAGACGAATTTGCTTCTGAAAGGGTTGAAAAAGTGACTAAAAATGTATCTATCAATTTGGTAAACACTTTTTCGAAAGTTCAAGAAGTCACCAATGCTTTGTATCGCCTTCGAGAAGTTCCAATACTCACAAACCAACACAAACTATAGTCTAGAAAAACAATGTTAAATCATGGCCATACTTCCGTCCGGTTATCAGACCTAGATTGTTACCTAAGAGATAATAATATATTAAATACGATGAGAGTAAGAATTGAACTTTCTGATCGTTAAACGACCAACCCTTGGCTTTGAGACCTTCAACATCGGAAGATAGTTTCCCCTTTAAATAATTATAAAGCATCATGATAGATTGAATCATCTCTGTGTCTCAGCAACCAGATTCCATAAAATAAAATTCGATCAAAACAGTACAATTTCAGTTAAAACTTGAATTTTCAATGACATTTTATGTATCCAGTCATAAAGTATTTATTTAAAAGAAGGTCATTTGTCAATAAAATATCATACAAGTTAACAATATATGATTCCAACCATACTCTTTCTCTGAGAGCTCAAGTAAACTTTCCAAAAGAATTGGGCTTATCGAACTGGCATTTAATTCGCTCGTCATCATACGTTTTTATAGTAAATATCTATATGATATCAGTCAACCTGTCTACGACCTGCTAATGAATACAACCTACATACGTTGGAAAATCGGGAAAGATCTTGGAGGCGTATTAATTAGATCTGCTAACGTCATGGTTAAACAAATATACTCGTGACATCCTACACACATCATTGTCAAAGCTACTTATTTCATCAACATGACATCCCTTTCGTGGTGTATAATAATACAAAGTGTTAATATGGGTATTGCGAAAAATGATATTGAAACATATTAATATAACACCCAAAAGGGTGTCA
>NC_088363.1:60817158-60824658 GCF_034508935.2 Berghia stephanieae | reverse complement strand
CACCTCTCACGACAAGATCTGTGAACATCAGAAAAGAATCACCATGGTACAATTTGGAGGTAAAACGTATAAAGAAAGAAAAAAGAAAAGCGGAGAAGAAATGGAAAAAATCTGGCCTGACAATTGATAAGGAAACTTACATATCATTCAAACATAGACTCAAAGAGGTGACAATTAAGGCAAAGCGTATCTACTATCTTGATAAAGTTGATAACATAAAAAGTCCGAAGGAGTTTTATAAAATCTCAAATAAGCTTCTAGGCAAAGAGATCAAAACAAGCCTGCCACACCACACTGACGACAAGCAACTCGCGGACTGCTTTGTAGAGTATTTCATGAATAAAATAACAACGATACGGAGTGAACTTGACACAGACGAAACAGAAGCAGAATATACCTCTTTTTATGGTGAACCCTTAACATCTTTCAAAGAAATTTCAATAAATGACACAAAGAAAACGATTCTCTCTAGTCCTAGCAAATCATGTAGGCTTGACCCTTTACCAACATCCCTTTTGAAGGAGTGTATTGATGAACTTGCACCTTACATCACTGAATTGATTAATCAATCATTAAGGGAGGGAGTTGTTCCAGACAGCTTCAAGAAAGCATTGGTGAAGCCATTGTTGAAGAAAGCGGGACTTGACAGTGATAATTTTAAAAACTTTAGGCCTGTATCAAATCTACCATTCATTTCCAAAATTCTAGAAAAGATTGTACTAAAACAACTTTCTTGTCACGTGAAACATAATAACCTCGATGAGTGCTTTCAATCGGCCTATCGGCAAAATCATAGCACAGAAACAGCATTGATGAGAATCACAAATGACTTGCTGCAAATTATTGATCAAGGAAAAACCACCATCCTTAGTCTTCTCGATCTTTCGGCGGCCTTTGACACCATCGACCATGCCATACTACTTCGAAGGCTACAAGTTACTTTCGGCATATCGGGCACTGCTCTAAACTGGTTTGCATTATATCTTACTCAAAGAACTCAATCAGTTTTAATTGGGGAAGTAACTTCGTCAGAGCGTGACCTTCATTTTGGTGTACCTCAAGGATCCGTTTTAGGTCCAGTCCTTTTTGTACTTTACACTTCCCCTGTTGTGAGAATCTTAGAGCAACATTCTCTCGCTTACCATATGTACGCCGACGATACCCAGATATATAGCATGTGTTTGCAATCCGATATTGTTTCAAAGATAACTGTTTACGAACAATGCATCAACCATGTGATGAGATGGATGTCTGCAAATAGATTAAAATTAAATGGCGACAAGACTGAAGCCTTATTCATTGCTAGTTCAAATAATAAGACAGATCCATTTACACTGGCACTGACAATCAACGATAATGACAAAATACAACTCACAACATCAGCAAAAAATCTCGGCATCACCTTAGAGAGTGATCTGTCTATGAACAAACATATTAACAATGTGAGAACAAGTGCTATCTGCATTCTAAGAAATATCAGAACAATCAGACCATTTATTAATAGGGAAACTTGCAACAAATTGGTAACATCTTTGATATTCCCGAAAATGGACTACTGCAATGCACTGTTTGTTGGTCTCACAAAGGACAAAATAAACAAACTCCAGAAAATACAGAACATGGCAGCCCGCGTTGTACTACAGAAAGACAGAAAAACTGCAGCTCCCGAATTACTACAGCAGCTGCATTGGCTGCCAGTGGACCAGCGGATAAAATATAAATCTTCAACTATCGTTTTCAAATGCCTGGAGGGCTCGTCACCAGCATATCTCTCAAACCTCGTTGAACGGTATAACCCACAGCGATCGCTTCGATCAACGAACGACCTCAAACTGAAAACACCCCGCTGTCGAGTGAAGGCTGGTGAACGCGCCTTTCAGCATTCTGGTCCAAGGTTGTGGAATTTACTACCACTGGAGATACGTTCTTCGTCTTCACTAGAGGAATTCAAGCGTCGATTGAAGACATTCTTATTCCGACAGGCTTTCTTTTGATTATGTGTATAATTAGCGTTGTTCGTGTACTGTGTTAGGGCTTCATGATTAAGTTAATCTATGTTATGCGCCCAGAGCCCTCCTGATGAAGGGATGTTTGGCGCACTATAAATCTATACCATTATTATTATTATTATTATTTATTACCACTCTCATCATAGTTCTCTTCGATCTGTGTTTTTGAAGGTGGGTATATGGATTATGCAATCTGAATATACATAGTTAATACACTATGAATAAAATTATCAATTGCAATTAAGGCAAAAAAAAATCTTACTTTAAATTTATTTCTTTTTTAATTAATGTTTTTTTTTTTTGAAAATAGAAAAAAACTATGATGAACATGGAGATGTTATATCCGCTCTTACTCTGTCATTCAATTTGTTGGCATGCGCTTTTATAATAAAAGTGAAGACATCACGAACATATGAGGATTCATAAATATACACATCTATATGGACATGCGGATATGGGTCCAATTACCTTTATAGAGTTATTTATTTATGTTAATTAAACAAAAAATTTTAGGGATCTTTTTCCCTGCTTTTATTATTATTATCATTATTATATTGATTAGTTTCAAGGATTTTATTATTATTATTATTATTATTATTAATTATTATTATTATTATTATTATTATTATTATTATTAATTATTATTATTATTATTATTATTATTATTATTATTTATTATTATTATTATTATATTATTATTATTATTATTATTATTATTATTATAATTATTATTATTATTATTATTATTATTATTATTATTATTATTATTAGATTATTATTATTATTATTATTATTATTATTATTATTATTATTATTATTATTATTATTATTATTATTATTATTATTATTATTATTATTATTATTATTATTATTATTATTATTATTATTATTAACTATTATTATTTTTATTAATATCATTGTCGATTTTTTGCCAAACACCTTTATCAAAACACCACTGGGCGAACAAAATTCATCAAATCTATACTTAAGAAAATTAAAAACCGAATGAACAACTCCCCAAAGAATATACAACAATAAAATACGCGCGATCGACAATCAGTTTCTGCCACATCGAACAGACCGATATCCAATCACCAATAATTACCAACCCCCGCCCCCCCCCCCTCTCTCTCTCTCTCTCTCTCTCTCTCTCTCTCTCTCTCTCTCTCTCTCTCTCTCTCAATCTCTCTGTTGTAATGGAAGCATTAATAGGACATTTACAATTTTTTAAATTTTACTTTTCACAGATTAATTAAAAATTAACCACATCAGGCATTGCGATATTTACTTTAAAGTACAAGATCTGGTTTAAGATGAAGTCTTCATAATTCGTCAATATCATTTACAATGGGAGTTCAGTATCAATATCATAATATAGGTAAATAGATAAATAATAAATAATTAAATAGATACATGAATAAATTGATTGACTGTTAATATTTAATTTGTTAAATTCAATTTAGTATATATTCATAAAATAATAAAGCTCTGCTTGTTCCTCTGTGTGTGTGTGTGTGTGTGTATGTGTGTGTGTGTGTGTGCGCGTCATCCACAGGGAAAATCAGACTGAATCTCTACCCGAAAATGTACCGAGTTCGATCACCTACCACCACGCTGTGTGCCTAAAGCAAGTCACCTCGCCCTAGCTCAAATTGCGGCGCTGCACTGCGGCTGACGCCTGTGTTATTCCAGTCTTCTCTTGGACTATTCCAAAAGACACATTTCCCATATGGGATGAATAATGGTAATTTTATTCTATTTTATTTTTATTTATTAGCCAATACGGATGTCCGTCTGATGCAAGACAACGAGGATTTTTGCGATTTAGATCGGTTCATACAATGGCGATATTACTATTTTTAAAAATAAATTTTCTTCGATCCCTGGGTTTTATTTTGATATTTTAAACCGGAAACGAAGAACCGGGGTATGCAGATTTTTCCCGATGTCGTTTTTATTTGGGCCATTTTATATATTTGTTGTTTGATTAACTCACTCAACCTCAACCCTAATGCCGACTATATCCGGAGATTACCGGGTTACTTTTACCATGCCCATGCCCCCTATTAATTACATTCACACCTTTTAAACAGTAATTCCTGCTTTCTTGTTAAATTTCAGTTATGAGATTAGATATAATATGGCTCTCTTTCAGTTATGACACAACAAAGAATTACTAAACATGTTTTACCACGTTTTATAACACTTTTAATTCCTGTTTACTGTCTGCTGCTGGAGACTAATGTGATTTAAAGAACGTGACTTCACGATTGAGATATCTTGTTATGATACGTGACATCATCATAGAAATACCCGTTATAAATAAAAACAATGTGTTTTGACAACCTCACAATTGTCAGCGCCGCAAATAAAAGAAATGTCAAACAAAAGATTCACGTGAATAAATTTACAAAAAATGAACGATTATTTATCAAAATAACAACAACAACAAAAGTAGGAAAGCAAACTCGTGACATTTTAGTGGTTTCCTCAAGCTCAATGCGCTTTTTCTTGCTTTCCCCATGCAGGCTTCATAGAACGAATATTCAACTGATACATTAACTTACCAGCCATTTTCAGAATTGTCCCTGACACTTCACACCTACCCAACACAAAAATAGATTTTTTTTCTACTCAAATAGAAGATGAACAAGATCATTCCATACATAATAATATTGTCGAGTGTCTAATTTTTATCGCTTGATCAAAATATTTCCTTTATAATTTGTGATGCACAAAGGATATAAGAATGAGAAAACTGTTGGTTGTATCGTGACGAATGTGACGATTTTCCTTTGGATGGTAAGGAGAGGGTTCAAGACGCCTTTTAATTTAGCATTTTACAGGTAATCCCTAATTCGAAACAACCAGGCACTTATTCATACCTGTGTCGAGTCGTGCAATTTACATGTGTATCCAATCAGTGACCTTTCTCAAGACCAGTTATTTTGATTTTTTCCACAATATTATGCATGATGCCGCTAAGCAACTTATAAGCTTTTAATAATTAGATTTATTGAAACATGCTCATACTTATCGCCCAAACTTGTGCGACTATACGGTCTAGTGGCATGACACTCGCTTTCGGATCGGAAAGTCCTGAGTTAGAGCCTGGCTCGGCGCATAGTTGAGTTCTTGGAAAAGGCTCCTTTACTCACATTCTCTCACCGTACTCAGGTGTAAAACGAGTACCTGGCCGTTAACAGCGTTGTCTCTGTCCGGAAAAAATATTGTAATATCGCCTACAGGCGTCATGTCTCGTTCTACATGTTAAGCGCATGTTACATGTTGCTATTGGTCAGGACCCTTGTAAAGACGCTTTGAGCACATTAAGTAGATATTGCGCTATATAAAATCTCGTTTTAAAACTAATGTTTTTTTTTCTAACAACTTGATAGGCTACCTATGACCATTATAATATCGGGCGTCCCGATATCTCAGTTGGTAGGACACACGTTTCATACGCAATCTGACCGGTACAGTTCTCAAGAGTAGTCTAGACTTTTTCTGTCCTCACAGCCCGCCCAGCAGTTAATTTTAACTCTCTCCTTACCAGCCATTTTCAGGATTTTCCCAAAAACTTCACACCAAACTAACACAAAAATATATTTTTTTATCACTCAAACACAATATCTACGTTTTTGCGATAGATAGATAATTAAATTAATTTCTTTAAATTTTATGATGTAAAAAGAAATTAGAAAAAGAAAAATGTTGGCTGTATCGTCACGAATGTGACGATTTTCCTATAGTGGGAAATAGAGGTTTAAATGAACCAGAAAACTATTGTATTCTTATCAACTGAACTCCGAAAAAAAAACATATTTTAAGAATTTAGGCCAGAAAAATCGTCCTTCAAATATCGATTGATTACATGACCCCTCATCTTATCAAAAACTCTCAAACCTGACAAGATGAGGTTCAATTTAATCGATAGATAGATATTTAGAGGACGAGTTTTCTGGCCAAAATATTTGGGTTTTTCTTTTTTTTCAGAGCGCGCAGTATAGATTATACGCGCAGCTATGCGGTCTAGTGGTAAGACACTCGCTTTCGGATCGAAAGGTCCTGGGTTCGAGCCTCGCTTGGCGCATAATTGAGTCCTTGGATAAGGCTCTTTACTCACATTCCCTCACAGTACTCAGGTGTAAAATGAGTACCTGGCCGTTAACAGCGTTGTCTGTCCGAAAAAAAATGTAATATCGCCTAACAGGCGTCATGTCCCGTCTTACATGTTTAGTGTTGATGTTGGCCAGGGACCCCTTTGTCAAGCGCTTTGAGCACGTTTAGTGGGTATTACGATATGTAAAAGCTCAATTATATTTTGATTGTTTTAGATTATGTGGTAATCAAATTCACCAAAGCGGTGCATGTCGGGGTGACTCGGGTGATTAAAATTCAAAACGAGATTTAACATAAAATTCAAGTTAAAATAATTCCTTACATTGGGAACAATGAGTTTTGCTTCTTGATCACCACAACCTTTTTAAAGTTCATAGAACTTGTAAAGGGCTTTGAACGAGGGTCTGACATCTGAATCCACTTATGGGCCTAGTTTAACACTGTTGTAATGGACAATATTTTGCGCCATTTTTTAGATTAAACATTTAAAAAATGCTCAAAGCCGACGTGAACTTTTTTGCAGTTCTGATAACCCAATTCCTTATGGGCTCATTGTTGTAATGGAAATCTAAAAAAAAAAATGAAACTATGCCCATAAGTGGGTTCGGATGTCAGACCTGCATAAATGGACACGTCGGTTCAAGTCCTACATTCTTTCGGCCCAAATATTAACGGCTTGTACTGAATACAGGTGAAAAGTATTTCAAATACGAATATTACAGCTTCAAGAGAGAACAAAATAGAAAGCACGGAACGTTTAAGACTAAAAGCCCTCCTTCAGCCAAAAACACTTTAAAGTCAGATTGACGGCAAGATTATTTGGCATGTCTTTTCTTTAAGTAATGCAATCTTGGAATGACTTTGACTTATAAGTAATACGTGTGGAATTTTTTTAAAAGGAATTCTAGTCAGTAGTTTGATTTAATTTAAATTTAATATCCAGACTCTTGTCCCTCTCACAAAAGAGACTTCCGAAGTGACAATGATGAAGGCTAGGAAGGTGATCAGGGAACAAAAGGGTGATGGCGTTAACAACAATAGAAGGGTTGGAAAGATAATACTATAGGGAATGAGATTAGCGAGAGAGTAGCGTCCCTTGATTGGACGTCACCCATAGTCTGTGACGTCACCGGCGGAAAAGTTATTAGAGAGAGAACGTCATGTTGGTTGTGCGCATGCGTCTCTCGTCCTCGCGGAATTCCGCATGCGCACAACCAACATGACGTTCTCTCTCTAATAACTTTTACAGACTATGTCACAGACTATGGGTGACGTCCAATCAAGGGACGCTACTCTTCCGCAAATCTCATTCCCTATAGAGAGCAGGCCGTTTTCAGTCTGGTTGGAACTAATACAACTAAAGATAAAT
>NC_088363.1:60782158-60807158 GCF_034508935.2 Berghia stephanieae | reverse complement strand
TGAAGGAGACGTACTCGATTCAGGGGTAAAGGGCGAGGTAAAAGGTCTGGAGTTCAGAAATTTGACAATTTTAGTGTTAGTTTAATCGACCGTTGTTCGAGGTACACGTTTTCTGAGATTTTGTTTTTGTCCAAATACATCAGAATGATGACTGTGCATGCATTTGGGTTTGAACACAGCAAAGAAAACAGAGAAGCAGAGAAATGCCATCACGAATACATCTTCAGGCCATAACAAAAGGACTCTCATATCTCTTTGTTTTCTGACCAAGAATCTATTTAAAAAGTAACATAAAGCTGCGGTTCCCGTCGTTTTTATCGCAGCCAGCCAGTCCACGTTTGGTTGACTTGCCGTGGCTTGCTAAGGGTCAGGGGGTAGATTGTTTATTTTAAAAGTTATTTTTATTGTATTTAAACGTGTCTTTATAATAAGATAAACGTGCATCAAAAGTATGACCAAAAACTAGAGGTGGCTAAATGAGTCAATTAAATGGAGAGAAGCATCGTCTGAAACATCGTTTGTTTTATGTTATTCCCTTATATATGAGTTGAAAAAAAATATATTCGTGTATGAGTTACATTGGCAATTGCCTAAAATAAACGTTTTTGAACTTTTGAACTTTTTGAACTTATATATGAGTCATATTTACTCCCTTTATCTTAATCTCCATCAAAAGTATTCCAAAGTGACAACTAAGTTATCCTAAAAATAAAAGTTTTAAAACAAAATCTTTAAGCGTAGGTAGTAAATAAATTAGAATTTAAAACAAGATTCTTGAGCTGCCCTGTACTAGCTGGTCCGCGGCCAGGGCTTGGGGACCATTATGATCGCAAATTTGTTTTCTCTTTCCTCCTGTTTCTAATGGTCTGGCCTTAGCGACAAGCTCTTTTCTTTCTTGTCACCAGTCAAGCCTGGGGGCGTCCCACCAGTTTATTAAACCTCAGCCCTTATATTATTAAAGACTGTTACTTCCGGTCCCTATAACCACCGTCATCGGTTGAGTCGTTCTGGACTTTATTTGAGGTTCTAAAAATGTGACGCATCTCCGCAAAACGGTTGGTATAATGTTGGGGTGAATTATGTGCTGAAAATTAATGTTTTTAAAGCTAAAAATAAAAGATTTCATTTAAGTTTATTTGATATATTAAGGAGAGAATATACAGATTCCTGAGCAGCAAAAAGCTCTCACGTTCATACTTCTAAGAATTAAAAATTTATATATTCACTTTTTTAAATCGAGTAAACTCAGACAGTAGATAAATAACTGAAATAGGCGTTGTTTATAAATTTTATAAAAATAACGTTTAATTCCCAAACTCTAACAAACATTAACTCATTTAGTGGTTAAATAAACAAAAAACAATGACATACAACGTGACTGCTTCGCCAGTCAAGGGGGAAATAAAAACGGTTCCGAATTCAAGTCCGCGAAGATAAGGGAGACAAGGGGCATAACTGCGATATTTTAAATCCGATTGAGACAATGTATCTATCACAAATAGTATTTAAGATCAAACGAGTGAAAACCAAAGTTGAGACAAAGTAAATTGTACAAGGTAAAATCAGCCCATGAAATCCGCTTGCCTCAATTCGGGATCGATCATCATCACATATTCCGATTCTCGTAATCAAGAGGTCTGAGGTTCGATCCCTAGTTAAGGCAGGCTTATTAATGGGATGATTTGTTTGGTAACCTTCCATCTCTTTTTTCTGGCACTGTATAATTTGCACCTTTCCAGATATTTATCTCACACCAGTGCCAACTGATACTATGAGTTCATTTTTAAAAACACAACATCCGCCAGTCGGATATAACCTACCAAAACACAAATCTACGTGTAACCTTAAAAGTTTATAGTCTGATAAATATATGTAGTGAGAACTACTCATTAAATGACTGGCTGAAATCAATAACTAAGAGCTGAGTGACGTCAATTTCTTTCCTTCTATCTCTATTTTTTCGGAGTTAAAATAAAGTGATGTTACTTGAAAGATCAAACGCTAGAATTAAAACATAAATGAGTAATTCAGTGTTTCCGGAGGACAAAATTCGACCGGAATAATTGCCTGGCAAACAGGCATAAAGACTTTATATCAAATTATTATTTATGATTTAACCAGCGTCTTTAGAAAAACACCAAGCGCAAATGTAACCACTCGTGTTAATGCAGTATTATGTAGGATCGAACCAGATGTTTAGATTTGTATTTTAAGTCTGCCTCATAAAAATAGAAAGAAAATAAAAGATACCACCATTGGTGGAAAAAGTGGTTGCTTATTTGTTATCTATATATTAATTTTTATTTTATTTTTTGAAGTTTTAATTAGCTTACGTCTATCCTTTTCAGTCCTTCGGAACTATATGGGCTATGGAGCCGGAATCTCATCCGGTTTCTATTGCGTTAAGCAGACAATATCCTTTGGATAGGACGCTAATCCATCACAATGTACTTTCCACCAGATGTAATAGACCCAGTTGCCTGATCAAATATTCTTGACTGCACCTGAAATTGGTCCAAGTGCCTTCTACTGAAATATCGGGAGCCTCATTGTATACAATCTCTAATAATTTTTATTTCAAACTCAATTTTCTTCAAAAATCTATCTAGTTCATTCCGACATATACTTAGTATCAGATTAACGCGGCGGGTCACATCTTGTTTTCCGAGCCTCAAATGAGTGACCCTCTGTCCGTCCTAAAATGATATCATGTAGGAATACATTAGATCGGACTTCGGAAAGTGCATTTAGAGACAAAATAGGGAATAAAAGTGGGATGTCAAAAACACTGGTTCCAATTTTATTGGAAGTGTAAAACCACTATTCCGGAGGACTGAATACGTACCTTGTGTAATTCATGTTCTTGTTTGAGAGTGCTGACATTTTATTTTCTAGTCTAAATAATGTTTTTCGTCAATAAATATTAATCATTTTCGCTTTTGCGTCCCGTAATCCTAATAATCTGCCTATCCGCCCTGCTACCAAAATATTTATGCCACAATATGATTCAAAATGTAACCTATTTATTTTTAGTCCTCCGAAGGACTAGTTACATACGCACTTCCAAATAGGTAAGAACGGAAAGTGAAGAAGATGTGATGTCACGACGTTGTGCCCTGTTATAAGGTATACGACCTTCGATTTGTTTTTGTTTTTTGTTTTTTTTTGGTTGTTTTTTTGTTTTTGTTTTGTTTCTTTTTTGTTTTGTTTTTGCAATGTGAGAAATTGCATTTATTTTCCACAATAACGAATAAAATTAATTCTAAGTTTCTTTATTGTGGCCATAAATTCAATCTCAGTCCAACAAGTTCATCCAGGAGAATTGGTAGATAATGCAAATGTCACTGCTTGAAGCTTGAAAATATTGATTAAAATATTCAAATGGAATTAAAGCGTCAGTTTATTTAACGAAAACATATAATGCGGACATTTCGGATTTCCCCTTTGTCAACAAAACACGATGAATTCAAGACGCTTTTTTATTGTTTCATCATCGTGTATTGTTGACAAAGGTGAAATCCGAAACGTGCAAATTTTCTGTTTTCGTTAATTAAATTGAAGATTCTATTCCATTTGAATATTTTTATCTGGTTCATCCTAGCATAATACCAATTTGATTCGATGGGTAACAAACATCATCAAAGCAGGCCAATGATAAAGAGTTAGAGTAAACCATAATGATCTATTTCTCTAAAATTACACGAGATGGGAACACGATCTCTATGAGATGAGAGAAATAGAAAACAAAGCTAAAAGAGAGAATAAAAATATTAATATAATGAAAGAGATAAGCGGGGAGAAATAAAAAGGTAACAAAACTGTTGATAATAGACTTGGAAAGGTTGAGTTAGACGTGGAAAGAAAGAAAGAGGGTTGGGGAGGGGGGAGGCAGGGGGAGAGAGAAGAGAGAGAGAGAGAGAGAGAGAGAGAGAGAGGGAGAGAGAGAAAGAGAGAAAGCGTGAGGAAGAGATAGTGAGTGGGGATAATATGGGCCGAGAGATTGATTTGTGCATATATATATATATTATTATATATATATATATATATATATATATATATATATATATATATATATATTATGGGAAGTGTAAAGAACACAGAAACGAGTCGTCTCGGCAAAAAAATGTGAGTGAAAATTTACATTATATATATATATATATATATATATATATATATATATATAGAGAGAGAGAGAGAGAGAGAGAGAGAGAGAGAGAGAGAGCAAATATGGAGAGAGGGAAAGAGGATGAGAGGAAGAGAGAGTGCGGGAGAGTGAGAGAGTGAGAAAGAGAGAGAGAGTTAGAGAGAGAGAGAAAGAGAGAGAGCAAATTTGGAGAGAGGGAAAGAGGAAGAGAAGAAGAGAGAGTGTGTGTGAGAGAGAGAGAAAGAGCTGAGAGAGGGAGAGAGAGAGAGAGAGAGAGAGAGAGAGAGAGAGAGAGAGAGAAGAAGAAGAAGATGGAAAGATGGGTAAGCATTCTCTGTTCATCGTAACCTATTTCATCACGTTGCATATCATTCAATATAGATTTGTCATGAGAGGCTAATCCGTATCATTTTAAAGCCTTTTGCATTCCCTACCGATAGCCCAGCACGGTCGACGCATTATAAGCCTATTTATTTTCTTACAGCTTGAAACCAAGAAGAAAAATGAAAGTAAAAGAAAATATTGAACAACCCATTAGCTACCAGTTTAGAAGATAATAAATGATTTTTAAAAAGATTATACGAGCTTTTTTCATGAAACATGTGTCACTCGGTTTAAGTTTGAAATTGGAAAAAGAGATATCAAAAAAAAAAAAAAAAGAAATGAATATTAAGTGGATGGATAAAGTCAGTAACACAAGAACCACTCACTGTGAACCTAAATGAATGTAGAGGTTTCACCCAGTTAAACTGCCGTACTCTTTTAAAACCTCATCCTTCAAATATCGAACGATTTAAATGACCCTCATCTTGGCAAAAGCTCTCAAACCTGGGACTTCGCAAAGTTGCTCATATCCCAATATGTAAAAAATAGTTTTATATTTTTTGGATTTGCAGTAGTTCTGTGCTCGTTTTCGAAATTTCATATTAACTATGCCGAACAATGTTAACCCACCAATCTATTTCTTTTAAAGGATAGATTTGCTTCCCTAAAAGTTATTGTTATGATATAAAAATTTTAAAAAACCCAAATAAAAATCCAAAATGTTAACATTAATTACCATTTTAAAAATGGTTTACATGCAGCAGATGTGTCAATTATTGAAAAGATTAAAGAACAAGCAGCAAATATCAAGTAAAAAAACAAGAAACCGCATGAAAGGCCGGAACCAATCAGAAAATGAAAGCGTGAGTTTATTAGCACAGAATAACCACGGCCCAGCGTTGAGAATCTGTGTAAATAATTGTAATTATTGCTATGGGGCTAAGTAATGAACGCCATAATGGAAACTGTTTGATCCCATGATCACGTGGTGGGGGCCTGAGACAGTAATGCTAATACGAAAAGAGATGCAAATAACATTAGAATTACGCCTTCCACTTGGCCCAGTAAAAAAGCCGTCACTTATGCAGGCCATGAAGGAATTTTTATTAATCCACCTAATAAACGCCCGTTGTCAATAAAATCACCAAATTTTTAAAGTGAGCATATTGGGAACTATCAACGTTACTCTAGGAAAAGAAAAACCCAGAAGGCCTGAAGTTGGGGGCGAACCTGGGACCTCATCCTCAACAACCCCTCCCCTCCCTCCCCTTCCCTCCCTCCCCTCGAAACTGAGAAGATAGAAGTGATAGAAAAACGTCGAGATCTCGTAAAAAGTGAATATGCATGTGTGTGTATGTGTACATATGTGTGTGTGTTTTGTGTATGTGTGTGCGTGTGTGGTGTGTGCACGCGAATGTTTGTGTGTGTGTGTGCGTGCGTGTGTGTGTGTGTGTGTGTACGTGTTTATGATGTGGAATAAGAGAAGAAACAAGTCAAGCCCAAAGTATCCTAGTGCAATTGGTATTCAATCATTCACATCTGGCATATTGGGGGGGATAATGTCGTTGGATCCCTCCTACATCAATATTAACATTGCAGGAGGTTATTTTTACTCTTATTCTTTTTTTTTAAACAAAAAAGGCTTGAAAACAAAATACTCAAAATAGATAGAAAATTATTTTTATTTCAGTAAATAAATAAAAGTTACAAAGACTGATACCGTTCGTCTACTCTTGAAAATTTCCCAAGTTTATTTTAGTATACAATTATCAGTGTCCAAATATGTATTATTCAAATTATTGCTATCATGTTTGTCATAATGATGGCCATTGTCAAAATCACCATTATCATCATAATCATCTTCAGCATTATTATTATTGTTATTATTATTATTATTATTATTATTATTATTATTATTATTATTATTATTATTATTATTATTATTATTATTATTATTATTATTATATTATTATTATTATTATTATTATTATTATTATTATTATTATTATTATTATTATTATTATTATGTATTATATATATATATATATATATCGCCTCAACTTTACAGGATTGTAAACAGCTCAGTACATAATCTCAATACAAATTATCGCAGCGCCGCAATGTGTTAATCGTTATAGCCCTGGGCACAATAAAGAAGGGGGCCATGTGTGTGATGTCAACTGCATTGATACTTTCAATTCTCACCTATATGTGAACATGTACCAGAGTGATAATGTAACGGACACGTAACCAACCTAGATAGAAATTTACGAGAGTACGGACGCTTAAGTTATGACACCCAGAATGCGATTGGTCTTCAGACAACAACAAATAATAAACCAGGCATACCTACATCCTGGAATATTGTTGGCTCCTTGAGATTCTCCAACTCCCGACAGAAACCGATGTAAGCTAAGACTGAGGAGAAACAGTCTCTCTCCAATTTCTTCTATTTAGAGCTCACTGCTCTATAGGGAACGGATAATCCTACAAAGCGAGAAACACGTGTGAACGAGGGTCAGTAATAGATTTACATTGTGTTACCATTCATTAATGCCATTAAATTAGGGAACCGAGAATTCTACAAAACGAGAAACATTTGTGAACGAGGGTCAGTAATAGATTTACATTGTGTTGCCATTAATTAATGCCTTTAAATTAGGTGTGTAGGAGTGATAATTAATATTGTGTTTTCGCCTAGTCGTAAGTAGACACAACCAAAAATAACAGAAATCAATAACTCATGTTTTGATGCTTGTGTTACTATAAAAATCCATTCACTGTCTTTACACACACACACAGACACACAGACACACACACACACACACACACATATATATATATATATATAATATATATATATTATATATATATATATATATTATGTATATGAATTGTATATATAATATTATGCTTTCCAAATGAATGAATTACTGTGCGCGAACTACATTACCAATGTGCTATCCCAAATACTTGATAGTTCTATTTAGTATTTATATGCATTGATTATAATGTAGTTCCTATTGATACATATCGTCCCCATCCCAATAACTCGATGTGTCCCATTGATTAAATTACGGATTAACACATATTTTTTAATATAAATAGTGGTGATGTCAAGGGTATTAATTGAAATGCCTCACGACCCTCACTATTCATAGCTTATTAAAAAATGTTGCAACCTAGTCAAAGATTTGCTCCGGTAGTTTCACAGATCGGTTATTAACGAAACCTGCAGCGGTTATTAACCACATCTACATCAGGGTACTGAGTAATGACTACATCCTGTGAGGGACCAAGCCGAACGGCCTACCACGCAACAGATCACTACTTATCATCTAGAACATGGCTTAAAAACGAGACAAGAGTGGAAATCTGGCAAGCAGTTCACGGAGACTACTGACCCAGAATGGCTTCTGTTCGACCTAACGGAAAACCCTTCACGCCGCCTTACGACTTGGAACTAAGCCAAATCAATAAAAAAAATGAATAGTCTGTGGTACGGGATGAAGATTAATACCCATAGAATACATTTAATGAATTAAAACCAGCACTATTATTCTATGGCTAATTATGTGTTAACTTGTTATTGTATGAGGCAATATTGTTGATTTATATTAAAAATATTTTTCTCTAACGTGGATTAATACTTACCTTCTGAACCTACCTATCCATATACAACGTGCCAATACACTACCACTACACTATTACCTATTTCTTTAAACCTAAATAATTTTCTTACTATCAGTCAAGTGTCAGGAGCTTTTACCCGACAATAAAATGGAAATAAAAATGGGACCAGACAGTAGTCTATGGGGAAACTATTTGACTCCTGTCAATACCTATCTCATTTCTTGCCACCCTCCTACATAGACGTGACATTATTATTATCATTAATAGTATTATTATCATCATCATCATCATCATCATCATCATCATCATCATCATCATCATCAGATTAAACAATTACTTCAAGCTAAAATGTACAGATCTGAACTGAAATCACCTGACCTGACTTCAGGTCGGAGACGTTCTAACAAGTGTAATAGGGGTCTTTACAAGAATAAATTAGAGAGTGCGGAGAGTTTGAAGACGTTTCCTCATTATGTGCTCAATTATTCTGTGGATACAGTATAATGGGCCTTCGTGTGACGAGCACCCTTTACTCACGCTTAGCATCATGGTTTAACGCGTTAGGAATCTAACCACTTACTGTCCACCATGAGTAATTGGTACAAGTCGTGCAAAAAGACAGCTTTTAATAGGATGACAAGGTAATCGACTGGAATGAGTCGTTACATGGGAGAAAGAAAAACAGGAAGTCATTAATGGCGATAGATAGATAAATAGATTGATGATGGATATACATAGGTAGGTAGATACAGATAGATCGATAGATAGATAGATAAATAGATAGATAGATAGATAGATAGAAACATATATAGATAGATTGAGTGATAGATTGATATAAAAATATATATTTATATATATATAGGCATATATATATATATATATATATATGTGTGTGTGTGTGTTTGTGTGTGCGCGTGTCTGTGTATGTGGACAGAAGATAGATGCATAGGTAGATTGACTAATATATATATATATATATATATATATATATATATATATATATATAAAGAGAGATAGAGAGAGAGAGAGAGAGAGAGAGAGGTGTAGGTAGAAAGAGAGTTAGATAAATACATAAATAGATAAATAGATAGATAGACATGCAGGTAGATAGATGGATAGATAGACAGATAGATAAATGGATAGATAGACAGATAGATAAATAGATAGATAGATAGATAGATAGATAGATAGATAGATAGATAGATAGATAGATAGATATAGGGCTTTATAGACAGAAGATGGATACATAAGTGGTAGCAGTTAAGATTAATATACAAAAAAAAAGAGATAGACAACATGGAGTTAAGTTGGTAAATGGGTAGAATATGAATAGGAATCAAAGGAAACAAGAGAAAACATATTATGAGAAATAAAGGAAGAAAGTTAGCGAGTAAAAAATAATGGGAAGAGCGAGAAAAGAAAAGAGAGCAAGAGAAATAGAGAATGAGAAAGAGATGGAGAGATTGACAAGGGAGAATAGAAGACAGAGGCGTGTGCTTTATCTGTGTGTATGTCTGTGGGTAATTGAGATTTTGTGTGTGTGTGTGTGTGAGTGTGTGTGTGTGTGTATGTTTGTTTGAGAGAGGGTGTGTACGTGTGCGGCAGAGAGAACGAGAAGGAAATAGAAAAAAAAAAGAAAGGTAGAGAAAGAAATACAGAAAGAAAGAAAAAAAAAGAGAGATAGAGAGAGAGGGAGAGAGAGAGAGAGAGAGAGAGAGAGAGAGAGAGAGAGAGAGAGAGAGAGAGAGAGGGTAGTGATAGTGTATAAATATCACACTATCGAGGGAATCTGACATTAGAAATAATATCCTGTCTCTACTTTTTATCGCCTTTATCGTGTAATGTATCCTGTAAACCAATCATAATATATTATGTGTAATCTTGCACAAGAATTATTAATACTTGTACTAAAGTCTCACATTACGAGAAGATATGAGAGACGGGAATCCCTAATATGAATAGATAAGCAAGTAATAGTAATGATGATGATGATGATGATGATGATGATGATGATGATGATGATGATGATGATGAGGATATACAAAATACAAATAATATAATTCTAAACATTTATGTAGAGCATTTCGATGGATTTACCAAATTTACTAAATGGGCATCCCCTCCAGCAGGCCATATGAAACTATTTCCATTTCATACAGTACTAGTCGTCTGTTAGGCGTCCATTATATACTTACGCGTTCACAATATTCACACCTGAGTCGGGTGGGGGTAATGTGTGTAAAGTATCTTATCCAAAGACGCAACGATGGGACTAGAATATTCCTCAGTCGTCCATCCCGACGCTGTCCACGCTTAACATTGTTTGACATTTGTGACAAGGCGAGACACCGTACAGCTGCTGATCCACATATTACCATAAATACGTGTCTTCTAATTTTAATAGAAATAATATGGTACTGTTTGTTTTCGTGTATTTTCTTTATGGCTTATTTTTCTATGATCTTTTGACATTAAGATTATGTTATTGCCATAACAGAAGCAGTGTTAATGTTTGCGAGTTTGACGCCAGTTCAGTGGTGTTTTTTTTTTTTGGTGCGTTTCCAATATCTTTTGTTTTGTTGTCAAAAACAACATGTCTGCCATCTCTCTCTCTCTCTCTCTCTCTCTCTCTCTCTCTCTCTCTCTCTCTCTCTCTCTCCCTCTCTCTCTCTCTCTCCTAAATAATTGCGTCAACTTGGTGTTTGCAGAATTCTCAATTCTTGACATTATCAATAATGTATTGTTGCGTTGAATTTAGTGTTGGAAACCAAGTACTCCTTCAAATCTGTTGTCCTCTTGTAGTCTGAGTTTATTTTGGTTTCTAGAGCAAAAATGTGAGCATATATATTAAGCAATCTCCACTAAACTAGGTAATCCCTGGCCGACAGCAACACTTAACATGGACGAGACATGACGTCTGTTATGCAATATTACAAAATTTTCACCGACAAAGACAACGCTGTTAAGGGTCAGTTATTTATTTTACACCTGAGTACGGTAAGAGAATGCGAGTAAAGTGCCAAGGGCTCAACTATGCGCTGTTCAGAGCGGGAATAAGACGTTCAGATCCGGAGGAGAGTGTCATACCACAAAACCACATTCGCTAAGATTTAGCTGGTGCTCAACGACCCAGTCGCTATTTCATATACATACCATATCGTCTTGCTTATAATTGCTTCTGATATAATGGGAGCAATCCGTGTTAAGAGCCATTGAATATATGATGTCCAAAAGTTGGATATTTCTTAAAAATATAAATACGCCGAGTTGTTCATGAAAGTTCTAAACATTCTCATGGGCCAAGCAGAACAAAACGACCTACTGTGATGTTGTTCATATCGAAAAGTATTAATATACTTTTAATCATATATTTTTTAATTGAGCGTATTTTGCAATGTGATCAATGCCTCTAGCATTTTGAAAAATAATATAGATCGTCCCTTATGCACCTTGTTTGTGTCGTACCCATAACCACCTTCGATGCGCGCCTACTAGCTGGTGATGATGGCCTTTCAGTTTGGATGCACTAATCACAATGCTTGGACACAATAATACTTTGAATATGGACAAAATAGCGCGACGTCACATTTGCCTAGCAACGTCCTTCCGGTTCCACACTCAACAGAAATATTTAAGCTGTGATCTCACTACGAGCAATATTGCTTTTTAAAAAATCAAAATGATCGAATTTTTCGTTGGTAATGTGATTAAATAGTTTGTACCTGCTTGTCGACATCGGTCGGAGTTGCTGTAAACAAGCGTTGTTAAGAGGAAGTGACGACCTTGGAACCTTTTTACAATTTACAGTATTATCCAGTTTTTAATTGGCTTGTGTCAAAAAATTGTAACAAGAGTTCAGAATCTGGAGAGCCGGTCTATGGTCGCACCTCCTTACTTGCTCTTTAATCTTATTAGAAAAGCTCTGTTTTTACGAATGCTTACTTTACTGAATAGTGAACAAAATTTTAGATTCCCACAAACTCGTATCAAGCTCGTATCAGATGAATTCACCAAATAAAGATTGATGACTATAAAGACAAAATTTTGAGGATTAGAAAATGTTTTTTTCTAAAGGTTTGAGCAACAAAACTCATTCTCTTCAATGTTCTCATAGATTTTGACTCAATTGTTTTAAGCTAAAATCTAGTTTAAAGTACCAGTTTCATCCTGATATGATTTGTCACGCACACACACGCACACACACACACTAACACACACACATACAAAGACGTACACACACATACTGTTGGTGGCACGTGACAAACAGATAAACAAACAAATAATACAATGCCAATTCAGTAAAGGTGAATCAAAAAGAATGCAATATATTCCCACAATTTTATACATTGATGTTTATAATATCAAAGGGAGCTATCCCCTTCTAAGACGATCAACCGTCTGGATTATAATATTCGACTAAGAACCACAAAGCGTTTTATCTCTGTAAAAACCCTTTCAAGTGATGTTTGATTGGTTTCTAGTGTCAAATGGACCCAACAACATTTTTTGTCACATAAGGGCTAAGGATGAGAAAAATGCAAAGAGTTTAATGCTTATAAACCTAGTACAGCAGTGAGCTCTTACACTTTTCTTTAGCATTAGATAAGAGTATCTAAGGACGTGTCTTTTTCCCCCTCATCGACTAATATCCTGAATGTTTTGCGTTTTCTTTTGTTATATCAACGTGTCAACAGATTACATGAGAGTGTTAACTCTATGTGGTTATATGCGGCTATGTGGTCTTATGGCATGACACTCGCTTTCGGATCGGAAGGTCCTGGGTTCGAGTCTTGCTCGGCGCATATTTGAGTCATTGGCTCTTTACTCCCATTCTTTCACCGTACTCAGGTGTAAAATGAGTACCTGGCCGTTCCAGCGTTGTCACTGTCTGAAAAAAATGTAATATCGCCTAGCAGGCGTCATGTCTCGTTCTATATGTCACGTGTTGCTGTTGGCCAGGGACCCTTTGTAAAGCGCTTTGAACACGTTTAGTGGATATTGCTCTATATAAATGTTCTTTTTTAAAAAACTGATTTTCTATCTGGATGTGACCTAGCAAGTTTTGAAAGTTACCCCTTTAAAAGTTGATCATTATCCCCAATACAGGTGAAAATAAAAACTTTAATCAAGTCTCATTATTTAAAACCATAATTTCAATTTTAAGCACCAGGTTCACCATAACGTTATACCGTTTTGACACGATTAGTCACACATCCAATTTTATTGATAATGACACAACGTCTATGGCCTTACTCTTCGATCCAATTCCCCGTGTCCACATTATGACGACTTGTGTTTTTCATGTTTGGTGTTATCAGCGAAGACATGCATTAGTTTGTATCGGTGCTGTTAACTCCCGTTTATGATAGTATATATATTATTTTATCTTATAACCATTAATTGGCCCATTAATTTGGCAATAATAACCGGGTTGCTTTGTTTCCATGCACTAGATGACCTTCTATATTAAAAAAAAAAACATTGTGAAGCGCAATGGTTATTGAGACATTTATTTGAAAATGAATTTTATGGATATAAAGATGTTTTTATTTATGTTGGAATTTATATTCTCCTACTACTACTACTTCTTCTTCTTCTTCTTCTTCTTCTTCTTCTTCTTCTTCTTCTTCTTCTTCTTCTTCTTCTTCTTCTTCTCTTCTTCTTCTTCTTCTTCTTCTTCTTCTTCTTCTTTCTTCTTCTTCTTCTTCTTCTTCTTCTTCTTCTTCTTCTTCTTCTTCTTCTTCTTCTTCTTTTCTTCTTCTTCTTCTTCTTCTTCTCTTCTTCTTCTTCTTCTTCTTCTTCTTCTTCTTCTTCTTCTTCTTCTCTTCTTCTTCTTCTTCTTCTTCTTCTTCTTCTTCTTCTTCTTCTTCTTCTTCTTCTCTCTTCTTTTCTTCTCTTCTTCTTCTTCTTCTTCTTTCTTTTTTTTCTTTCTTCTTCACTTGTCTTCTTTTTTTTCAAATAAAGCGACTAACTCGTTTAGTCTGAGTACTTCTGTTGTGTGCCCCAAAAAGTACTCAAAAACGTGTTTTCTTGATATTATGCAGTGGCAAATTAGAGAACAGGCACTGGTGTAACATAAGGACTGAAGATGTGTACAAAGTAGTTCCAGAACAAAAAAAAATCAAGGAATCGGAGAGGGGTTCTATATTTCTTTTAATTTCATATTTATTTCGACTGTTTTAAATAAGTGTTCGTTGTTGTTTTTGGGGTGTTTTTTTTTTGGGGGGGGGGGGGGGGGGGGAAGGGGGGGAATAGAGTTTATCGATCGAATCACTGTGTGCTCTCTTTGTTGTCAAGCATGAAATTGTAAATGAAATAAATTAGTTACAAACTGAAAGAGAAATTCTGTTATTTTCATTCTCTCTTTTTTTTCTTGTGTTTATGTATATCTTTGATCTTGAAAACATCAGACAGCCATTTTAGTCAAACACCCACATTGCGTTTCCGGTGTAACCAGCTGACCTTTGACCTTGCCACGGTCCTTCCTGTGAGTATCGATTACGGTATTGACAAATGTCGATCATTGTGTCTGCTGGATCAATACCAGTTATTGTTTCAAATTGAATTAGTTCGGAGTGCCTAACTCCTGTCTCAGTCAAAGTGTGAGACGGTAGTATCGATGTTGTACGCTGGTATCGACGGGCATTATTCGAGGGATCGAACAGACCAATGAGGAACAAACCTTTGTGGCACGCTGACATAACGTAGACAATAGGCAAGAATTCTTTCGTTTGAACAATGGATAAATAAAACAATTAAGACATCTAAAAGTGAACAAAATAAGTGTCTGCTTTCAGTCAGTAAGCCGATGGTTTACACGAAGGCCTCAAGGGAGAGTCCCAAAATGTACTAGTCGGGTAAAAATGACAGCATTGTAAAAAGAGAGAAGCAATATCGTGTAGGAACTCTTCGAAAATTAAAGACGATTCAAAAAGTGGAAAATATATGAAACATAAAAATGCCTAAAACGTTAAGTTTTAAATTGTTGATGGCCTTCATTGCATTGAGAGAGGATTTTGAGATTTTGGCTTCTTTGGAGTGAAATCTATATTTAAAACTACAAAAATAGATATTATCTTTTAAGCGTTCTTCACCACATATATATATATATATATATTATATATATATATATATATATGTATATATATATATATATATATATATATATATATATATATATAAATGGTGAAGAAAGCTTAAGAGATTATATCTAATTTTGTAGTTTTAAATATAGATTTCACTCCATATATATATATATATATATATATATATATATATATATATATATATATATATATAATTTAAAAAAATAAATTCCCTTTATTCATCCCCAATGGGAAATCTGTCTTTAGGGTCTATTCCAAGGGGAAAATGGAAAACCCCAGGCGTTAGCCGCAGTTCAGCGCCGCATAGTGAACTAAGGCGAGGTGACTTGATCAAAGCCACACAACGAGGCGAGTAGTTGAACTCGCTACCTTTTGGGTACGAAGCAAAGACCCAATATATATATATATATATATATATATATATATAATATATATATTATATATATATATATATGTATATATATATATATATATATATATATATATATATATATATATATATATATATGGCTCGATACAACGTTGTAGAAGTCAAACAATCATAATTATCTTTGAAATGTTTATATATAAATATATATATATATATATATATATATATATATATATATATATATATATCTCACAAACTACGGTAAATAATGGCAAGTAATTTCTTCCATAGCAACTGTAACACATAAACGGCAGGTTAACATTTCATATACAAATGTATGTCAACAAAAGATATCGATATTCTATATGTGAATACGTTTTACCTTTTTTCTTTTCTAATGACCAAACTATCGAAAGTTTTATTAATTACCCTCTCTTTACAACAAATACAAAATAGGAAAGAAAGATAAACTGACATAAACAGAGAGATAAGTAGTCTTCAGAGTCTTCAGACCCATAGGAGCCGGAACTAATCCCGGTTTCTATAACGTGAAACAGAAAATAGCAAATACTTACTACCCTTTGGATAAGACACTAGTGTATCGTAAAGTACATTTCGACAGATCTAACAGACCCAGCTACCCATCTACTCCTGTCGAGGAGTCGGAAAAAATCTCGACTGAATCCGAGATCAATCTTGGTCCTATTGTATGTGAAGCGAGTGCTCTACCAATTGAGCTGTCGGGACCCCGATAAGATAATATTTAAACAAATATATATATAACTAAATCTGTATCGTGTCAAACTGAACCAAATACCCAAAAAAAAAAAAAATTTTAAAAATCAAATGACCTGCACCGGAATTTTAATTTTAATTTTAAAAGATCTTTGTTTTTCACAAAGCATGAAACTTAAATAATTTTTTAACATAAAAAATCAATTTCTATCATCTTGGAGTCGACTGGAAATAATAAAAATTCTGAAGTTGTTTGTCACATAAATGGTATTTCGAAATCAAATAAAATCCATTGCGCAAGTGCAAACAACTTTGGGTTTCAAAAGATTTCCAGTGGTATTCAGTGTTGAATGTCTCATTTATTGTGACCCACCGTCTCAAAACGACATTACGTCGAGATGGCCTAAGCCACAATTATGACGCTTGGGGTTAATTTTCAATCGCTATCGTAGAGAATGATTACAATTTCTTACATTGCAAAAATATAAAACATCCTAATTATTTATCATTTTCATTCTAAATTCAATTTTTGGAGTGCCATTCCCGGCATAATACCGTTTCCAGACAATGGGTCACATTTACTCATAAGAAAATTATGATACACGCTATCGTAAGAGAATTTATATAGCTATTCCATGATAATTGAGGCAATGAAGTTGAGTTACAGTTTTCATATTGGTTTTATTTCAGATGATTTTGTCAAGAATAATATGTTATCTATGTTTTGGAAAGCAAATTAGGACTTTAACAAAACCGAGTGAGTTTAAAAGTGCATAATGAGATTGAGAAATAAACTGTGAAATTGGATAGCAAGTCTTGATGGCGATAAAGATCAGTACTTTTTATTCTTCATGCTGGCTAGAACTTTTTCACATGTCATCAAAGCATGATCAGATTTATCATATTTTTTTCTCATCTGGATACACTTTTATTCTCGTCGAGGAAGTATTTCGTATGGGCGTCCGCCATTGTTCCGATGGTTTAGAACCAGTTACTAAGTTACTAGGGTCATTACGAGGGAAGTGACGTCACGACTGTTGAAACCTGTTTGGGATGGAACACAAGATTTCCTGAATGCCGGACTGTTATATCACCATTACCACAAAGACGTTACTTTATTTTGAACAACAACAACAACAACAACAACAACAACAAAAAGCAAACATGTTTTTAGATTAACTAGTACTGATTTTTTTCACATTGTCCTATTATAATAGCGCATCGCAGACGCCGTGTCTCATCCTATATGTTAAGAAATGCTGTTGCTGTTGGCTTGGGACATCTTGTAAAGTGAATATTGCGCCTAATAAAATCACAATTTACTTTTTATTTTCTAGTTTATGTTCTGTTTTGTCGGGTACAAGATTACAGTAAAATCAATAATGTAGTTTGGAACATCATTTATTTGAAATGTGAATTGTACTGATTCTGTGGGGGGCACCAGGTACGATTTCCTTATAATTAATTTTAGATCTATACATGTTGTCTAAGAAGAAAATTATATTATATAGTCATGTTAAAATTAGCAGCCCCGATAGCCTAGTTCGTAGAGCACTCGCTTCACACGAAAAAGAACTCAGATCAACCCCGGGTAAAGTCAAGATTTTTTTCCTGACCCTTCTGTCCACTCTTTGAGTAGCTGCTTATATTAGATCTCGCGGAAAGTTCTTTACAATTGAGTAGCGTCCAACCGAAAGGATAGCAAGTAATCGTCATTGTCCAACTCACGCTATAGAAACCGGGATGAACTCTGGCTCCATGTGTCTAATGGTTCTCAAGAACTACGACTACCTGTTAAAATCAAGTGATAAACTGTGTCACACTGTGTGCTCAAGAACCTGATATTTATCGACCACAGATGTTAATTGTCGCAGTCACTATCCTTACTACCACTGAGACTATCACCATCATCATCATCATCATCATCATCATTATCATCACCATTGTCATCATCAACACCATTATCATCAAGGGGAAGTGTTGTTCAGCTGTTTGGTCTTTGCTTCGCACTCTAAAGCTAGCGAGTTCGACTATTGACAAACCAAGCTGTGTGGACTTGAGCAAGTCACCTCACCCTAGTTCACTTTGCGGCGTTTCACACGGCCGACGATTGTGTTATTCCAGTCTTCCCTTGGAATAGACACGAAATACAAATTTCCCCCTTGAGGTAAATAGAGAGAATTATGATTGTTTGATGATCGTCATTAAACAAAATGGAATATAACAGCTTCAGAAGAGAACAAAAAAAACAAACACGGAACGTTTTGAGATAAAAACCCTTTTTCAGCAAACAAACAAAAACAATTTTAAAAACATAAAAACATTACTTAAAACCCAGATTGACTGCAGAGGAAAAATAAGAACGTCCTTTCTCTACTAAGATCTTGGAATGCTTTGTATCACTTTGACCATCATCATTATTATATCATTAATTACCATCACAATCCTGCTGAAGATCAAATTATACCATCCTCGTTCTCATGACCAAACTGTTGAACGTCTATCTGGTTTAATAATTATAACACGAGCCATGTGACAACTGAAATAGATCTGGTTGGTATTCGTATCAGTGTAACGTGAAATATCGTGTTTAGAATTAGCATGTGGTCAAAAAACTGAAAAGAGATTTTACATTTACCAACCATAGGAAAATCGTCACATTCGTTACCATGCAACTGACAATTTTCTCATTCTGATTTCTCTTGACATCCCAAAATTTAAAGAAATGCTTTGATTACAGCTATAAATACTAAACACAATGCTGTAGACATAATTTTGCTGAAGAACATTCTGTATAGAATGCACTTGTTACTTTTTTGTTTGAGTAAGAAAAGTCTATTTTTGTGTCGGGTGGGTGTGAATTTTCGGAGGAAATTCCAAAAATGGCTGAAAAGGAGAGAGTTAACACAGCACAAGGCCGCTCTGAGCAAAGGGGGCCTGTAACATAGGGCCCGTCATTTAGGTCTTTGAGCTTCCAGCAGCAATATTTGCAATTTAGAGCACTTAAATCAACTCGGTATTATGCTGATTTGAGACAGTGCCTCAGATATAAGTGTCTTAATATGTAAATGACGAAAAGGAGTCTTTAAGGGATCAAAAATAATACGATCTGAAAAAAAAAACATTTTACAGTTTAAATAATTTTTAACTATCAATAGATAAAAAAACAACCTTTTCTTGTCAAAACTCTCAAAATTGAGACTTCAAATACTCTACTAACCATTGTCTGATCAAAATTTCAGAACTGTGTTTGTTCAGAGTAAAGCAAATTACACCAACCCATTTTGCCCCTTTCTCTCAGAAGACCGTAAAGTCCAATTATTAGCACATTACCGATCAAAAGACGGGTTTGTTACGAGTTTCAATTTTGGATCGGTTTATAGATCGGGATTTCATTTGATATTCAGGAAATGTAATTTTAAATCAATCCAGAAGTTTGAGTTATTTTAAGACTCAAAAGATGACGCGAGTTTAGTCTTTTTTTAAAGTATGTTTCATGTAAAATGTGTTTTCAGATTTGATTTATTCCTCCACTTCAATGAAAGTTATTTTTCTCTGATGAGGCTAAGAAGTCATAAAAATAAGATATTACATTCTATTTATAGTAGTGGATTTCTTTGAAGGACAAGACAGAATTAATATATATAATGTAAAAAAGCGCTATGTTAGTTATATAATCCAAAACAAAATCAATCTCATTGTTTAAGATTTAGACGAAAATATCTTCGTTGCTTTTATAAGCAAATGGGAAAATCGGTTAAAATTTGCTTAAGAGAATTAAATATTTTATTAGTTTGTTATCAAAATTCCCACGTCTGCCATCTATTTATTTATCTTCCTCATTTTTTCGTGTTTATTTTTAAGAGTTGTTACTGGTTTGCGTCACTATTATGTAATGTCAACGCCAGTAAAGGGTGATAAAGATGGAATGGACAAGAAATTTAGATTAAGTTTTCAAGCTCCTTAGAGAACGTAAGACCAAATAGCTAATATAAGGTTTGTAAATCTATCATAATATTGAGTTTAAAACATTTTATAAGGTGATGCATGTGGTCAAGACCGGAAGGTCCAGGTTCGAGTCTCACTCCAAAGGCGTATAGTTGAATTCTTGCAAAAAGCCTCTTTACTCATATTTTCTTACCATACTCGGGTGTAAAACGAGTAGCAGCTTTATTTCTGTGGGAGAAAAGAAAATTAAAGTATCGCCCAAGAGACGTCATGACACGTCCTTCATTCTAAGTGTTGCTGTTGACTACAGACCCTGCGTAAGTTTTTTTGAGCAAGTTTAGTGGATATAGCGTTATAGGAAAGCTCACCTTCTTGTTTATGGTTCAGGTCTACTCTGCCGTAGTCTGAAAATAAAATACATTCTAAAAATTTTTGGCCAAAAACTCGCCCACCAAATATCGATCGATTGAAATAAAGTCTCAGGTTTGAGAGTTTTTGACAAAATGTGGGTCATTTTAATCGATTGATATTTTAAGGACGAGTTTTCAGGCCAAAATGTTAAAGGTCGTATTTTCAGGCAGTACAGAATCTAGGCCGCAGTTTTGCAAGTCATTAAACATTGACGCTTGACAAAGAATGTACGAGGAGGTTAGAGGCATTTGAGATGTGGGTGTATAGAAGAATGTTGAGGCTATCATGGACAGACATGTGTACGAACGAGGAAGTGTTAGAGAAGGTGAGAAAGGGAAGAATACTGATCGATAACATCAGAAAGAGGCAGTTACGGTTTCTGGGACATGTGTGGAGAAGAGACGGAATAGAAAAGTTGGCAACATCTGGGATGATGGAAGGAAAGAGAGCTAGAGGAAGACAAAGAATGACTTATCTAAATAACCCAAAAATGGCCAAATGTGACTTAAAAAGCAACACAGATTGCATGCGCACCGCAGAGGATCGTGATTCGTGGAAACAGCTGACCGGCAACGTGCTCAAGAGCACAAGCCACGATGGATGATGATGAAACATTGTTATACTTAACGACTTCACTCTGGCTCTCAAACTGAAACATAATTCAGATTTCAATGAATTATTTTAAAAACAAGTAGAGAATAATCAAAACGACTAAAAGTACAATCTTCTTTACTGCTTATGATTGAGTATTCCAAATATTTGATTATCATTCAAAATCTATTAGATTAGAATTAGCCTAGCCAAAGAATAACACGTCACCTTTTTTACAACTGATTATAACCGGTTATATAGGTATAATGAGTTCATGATAAACTTACACCTATCTTCTTATAATACCTGTTAAGATTAGTAAAATTCAACCAAAACGACTGTAATGAATAGTTCTTTATACATACTATCATTGATTGCATAAATTTCAATAAAATACCGGTTATTTTCAGACTGCAAAACTACCCAAACCATAATAACATTTAACATTAATGACGAGACATGACGCTTATAATGCGTTATTTCACGATATTACTTTTTATTATTTTTTTTTTCTGGGCAAAAGTAACGGCGCAATCAGTCAGCTACACAATTTACACATAAGAACGCTGAGGAACTAAGAGTAAGAATCCTATTCAATCGGTACACAAACCAATGACCAACAGGCCTCAAGCCGAGTTTATAGCTAAACGATCCGCAATAATAACACTTGCGAATAATAACAGAAGTAGTCTACATTAAACGTGATATCAAACAAATTGCAATGGTATGATCTGATCACCCCTTTGGCTGGCAAAAAAAGTGCCACAACAAACAGAATCGTGACGTCAACCGCTTTTTATCTATGAGCACCATGAGCTTCTTATGACTGATTTAATGAAGAAATCATCCTCAGGCAAAATCAAGTTCTCAACTCGAGTAATGATAATCGGATCATGATGATTTCTCTCCCTGGGTTGGAAATTAGAAACAAGTACACCGAGATCTTCACATACAAAAGGTCATCGTTAGAAAATATCCAAACCAATGTCAAGGCTGAATTATACGATTCTGTGATTTTAGCTCTTTGTTATTAACATTTCTGTATGGTAGTCAATATAAGAAGAAAGGGAAAGGAGTTTTAAAAGTAGTTTCGGTAATGATTGATAGTAGACATTATTTTAATAAAATACATAATCATTAGTAGATGATAGAATAGAGCAGAGCCGATTACACAAAGATTTTTAAAGAGATATGTATGGAAAAAAAAAGAAAACCTTGAAATGCTTTACATTTGTATAGAGGTTAAGGAAAACGAGTCACAGCGACTATATTTGACTTGCAGATATAAATACATGTTCTAAACCTAGATACATATTTTATGAGTTTATTGTAGTATTAGTTAGATTCTTTTTCTGGGCCACTATGGTCATACAGGTTTAGCTAGCACACAAATATTAGCAGGTCTGATAAACGAAGTCAATAATGGCCTTGATTTAATACTGTCGTTATCGACAGTTTTTCGTTGATTTAAGAGTTTTTCCATTACAACAAAGAGCCCATAAGAATTTGGGTTATGAGATCCGCAAACATGTATACGTTGGGTTTAGTATACCGTAAACTGGAAAATGAGAATCTGGCATAAAAAGATGGATCCAATGGATTACAAGGGGTCCCAAGCCAACGCAACGCTTAATATGTAGGGTACATCATAATGCCTACGTGGCGCAATTAGAATCTTTTTCGGCTGTGACAACACTGGTATTACAGTTGTACTTTTGTGGTTATTAATGGTATCATTATATTTATTTTTGGTTCCATTTACATTTTTCTCTCACTTTCATGTATTTTGTAATCAAATTGTATGAATAATTGGCGAATGCCTAAGATTAAATAAACTTTGAAACTTTGAACTGATATCGGTCAGGAACTCATTTAACACCTGAGTGTGGTGAGAGAATATGAGGAAAGAGCCTATTCCAAGGGTTCCACTTGGCGCCAGGGACCAAAGGTGAGTAGCTAATCATAAGACCACGAAGCTGCATTTAAAATTTACTTTTTTTGGCATCTGGTTCAACCTCACATAATACCGATTAATTCCGGCGGGTTACATTTTGAGATTTACTTAACACATTTATTGATATTATTCATCCCTTTATTTCTTAAATATAATTTTTTGTTTGGATGTCAGATGTCTTATAGTCGTTTATTCATATTTTGTTTTGTCTTGTATTATCCTGAGAGAATCTAGATGACAATATATATCTAGGGACCAATGACAGGTCGTTGACAGGTACACGGGCCGGGCACGAATAATTGATTAAAATTACTTTCCTCACAGGCTGGGTAACTGTTTATTCCAAGATCCTGCTATAGACTTATATAGAGCTTTAGATTAAAATAATAATAATTTTTAAAAAAGAAATCGTCTTCTCGTATAGGGTCAAATGCTTGCTTTTTGTTTGGTGAATCTTTTAAACAAAATAGTTATATGAGGGGGGTGCAGTATGGCAAGTTTTTATTGCCTATAAATGAATAAATACGCATCGCAGAGGATCGTGATTCCTGGAGAAGCTGACCGGCAACGTGCTCAAGAGCGCAAGCCCCGATTGATGATGAAATGAAGAAATAAATTGTTTGTCAGATTAACAGATTCTGATATATAAATGAGTTCAGCGGTGAAGTCCATTAATTCAGATTTGCGCGCATACGCACATATTTATTACTCTCCGCCCCAAAGGGCGGCCCAAGTAAGTAAGTAAGTAAGTTAATTAAAAGTCCTTTCTATTTCTTGGTTATGAGTGTTATAGAGCAGTAAAGTTAGGTGCCCCAAACGTAAACAAAGGTCGAGAAGCACGTGGCAAACCACATGTTCCTGTCTTGACAGCTCACGTTCCAATGTAAATAATAGAAAAAAATAACCTTTAAAATTTGGCTGTTAGGTGGCAAAAGAAACACATATTCATAAATACTCGATCATGCATCAAATAATGTCTAGATATGGATATTTTATGGAACAAAACGTAAAATTTTCTAAAATTTATCAAAAGTTACAGTCTATCTATTTTTAGACCAGAGCAAATTATTGCGCTGGTGTGAACAAAACGAGAATTATTCGGAGCCTGATTTTCATAATAATTTAGCCTTATATTATTATTTCTGCAACTGTTTGATTTTATGTAAACATATTTTCAATACTGAAAGTGTATTGCCTACAACTCAAACTACAAAATTGGGAGACCTATATTGTGCGTAAATTATTCCGGTCCCTAACGGAAATCACTAGCAACTTGTTATTGTTTACGTTTGGGGCACCTAACTTTACTGCTCTATACCAAAGTCATTCAAAAATCACGATATCAAACGGTTCCAGCCTTCTGTCTTGCTTTAAAGATGATGGTTACATTTGTGGTATTATGGTGATGGTATTGTGGAGATGTTGTATTAGTGGTAGTAGTGATGATGATGATGATGATGATGATGATGATGATGATGATGATGATGATGATGATGATGATGATGATGTGATTGTTGTAGTGGTGGTGATGATGGTGATGTAGTTCTATTTACAGTGATATGATGTATGAGTTGCAGTAGTGTTGTAGGTCATGATGGTGTGGTGGTGGTGGTGATGATGATGATGATGATGATGATGATGATGATGATGATGATGATGATGATGATGATGATGATGATGATAGTGATGATGCTTATGATGATGATGATGATGATGATGATGATGATGATGATGATGATGATGATGATGATTATGATGATGATGATGATGATGATGATGTGGTG
>NC_088363.1:60752158-60777158 GCF_034508935.2 Berghia stephanieae | reverse complement strand
CCCTTGTAAAGCGCTTTGAGCACATTATTGCGCTATATAAAAAGTTCAAGTTAGGGATCATCCTAATTCACCGATATTCGATTCGAACTAAAAATAATTCAGGCAAAAATAAAAAGGCGCATTGTCAGTTTAGAGTTTATAATGAAAGTTCATAATTTGATTTGACACGGTACTGATATACACATATTGTCACATGTTCTGTTTTCATCTCGAGAAGATTGTACATCTGTTTTATGAGAATAGTCTGAATTAGAACAATAAGTATGTTGTTTGAGTTGGTGTATTGAGATAGCTGCGAGTATAGATGGTGTATGCTTGGCTATGAAACTCACAACATTGCCACCCGGAAATATAACGGACCAACACACAAAACAATGTGGAACCTTGAATGTTTATTCTGGTTAATATAGTTTAGTGAAAATTGCTCATAAAGATGGATGGCAAAAAAATAAATAAATAAATAAATAAACAGAAACCCAACAACAACAAAGATCTGAGTGGCGTCATTCCGTGTTATCTATAGATAAAATGAAATTGAAGTCACTCGGGTCCTTGTTATTGTTTTTTTTTTTTTTTTTTTTTTTTTTTTTTGAGTATTGAGTGATTCTCACTAAAATGTATTAACCAGACTTTCAACGTTTAAGGTGACACAAAGTTTTGTATGTTGGGTCTTACTTTTGTTTTTCTCTTTCAGTAGCGTTAGTTCAACTAATATTTTTACTTGTGTCATAGCAGAAGAAGAGGACGAGAAGAATAAGAATAAGGAGGGGGGGGGGGGGGAGAGCGGAGGGGGAGAGGAAAGAAAAGTAAGGAAGAAAGTTTAAAAAAAAGGGGGGGGGGGGGGGAGAGCTATTTAAAAGTTAGATTTTCACTGGCTGTTATGCAGTATATCCAATAGAAACATAAACATAGAGAAATGTGAATGTACCAAGGATATAATTTACAACGAACAATTTACATCTACCGGAATAAAGGTCCAACAAATAAAATGTTACCTGCCTGTAAAGCTGGGATTCTCAACCTTGTCATTCCCAAGGACTGGTTAACTTCAGATCATTTTAACGCGACGTTAAATGATTTGAAGGGGTGTTGATTGTTTATATTTTATATTGTTTAATCAAATAAAGGTTATTAAATTGCATTTAATCATGCTTCCGTAATAAAATAAAATTACAATTTTAAAAAGTGGGCTTCAGTGGTCTAGAAGGTACCTGGAATATATATATATATATATATTATATATATATATATATATATATATATATATATAATTGATAATAATTGAGCATTTATATAGCGCAATATCCACTTAACGTGCTCAATGCGCTTTACAAGGGCTCCCTGGTCAACAGCAACATTTAACATGTAGGACGATATTACAATTTTTCGGACAAAGACAACGCTGTTAACGGCCAGGTACTCATTTTACACCTGAGTACGGTGAGAGAATGTGAGTAAAGAGTCTTTTCCAAGGACTCAACTATGCGCCGAGCGAGGCTCGAACCCAGGACCTTCCGATCCGAAAGCGAGTGTCATACCACTAGACCACATAGCCGCATATATATATATATATATATATATATATATATATATATATATATATATATATATATATATATATATATATATATATATATATATATATATATATATATATATATATATATATATATATATATATATATATGTATGTATGAAAAATAGTATGAAATTCCGAAACTCTGTAAACAAAACGAAAACATTAGTCTTGTGGCACCAAATACCAGTTGATCCAGGGGCGGGGCTTTAGGGGTTGAGGGTAAAGGATCGTCGCCAGCTTATTATTCAAAGACAAGAACAGAATGTAATGTGAAAGCAGAATAGACGATAGATGTCAACGCAAGTAGACTGCACTAGCTCACAACGAAAGTCAGTGTTCTAAACAAACACACTTACACACACATACACACAGACACACACACAGTGAACTTCTATTAAAATCAATATCCACTAAATATGCTCAAAGCCTTTTACAAGGAATCCCAACTGAGATAAATACCAGAAACACTTGACATGACGCAGTTTTTTTACTATTTGTTTGTTTGTGGGATTTTTTTCAAAAAAGAAAACGCTGTGACATGCCATATGTTTCCACTGTAATTTTCTGATAGGGGACACATTTTCAAAATGGTAACTAGACTTATAGTTTATTGAAAGTCTTGTGATTGTTAAAATTAAGATTTAGGTTAATTTAATCCCGGAATTATGTTGACATCAAGTAAAAAACATTCTAAGATAGCATTGTTTGTATTTTTTTTATTGACATAATTTGTATAGCGTAAAAAGCTTTCCGACAGATCTACCAATTTCAGCTACCAAATCACAGACGGAGACGAACAGATAGAAATATCAGGATTTTTGTTTAAAAGCTCGAGTCAACCCGGGGTATTTTGGAATGAATATGTCAAACTTTTATTACCTTTTTACCCTACTGTATCATGGTGCTTCATAAGAAAAGTCTTCAGACCATTAACCCTTTCCTTACCAACCATAGGAAAATCGTCACATTCGTTAAGATACCTCCGACAATTTTCTCATTCTGATTTCTCTTGTACATCACAAAATTTAAAGAAATGCTTTGACTACCGATATAAATACTAAACACTGCGTTGTAGAGCTCAATTTGCCGAACAACATTCTGTATGGAATGCACTTGTTACGTTTTTGTTTGAGTAAGAAAAGTCTATTTTTGTGTTGTGTGGTTTTGAATTTTAGGGGAAAATTCTAAAAATGGCTGGTAAAGAGAAAGTTAGGATTGCAGTTAAGTACGTATTGTGTTATCGTCTAATGACAATCGATGTTCAACGTATTCAGTCACCGGATGAATGAGAATGAGCCAAAAAGCTGACTCCAGCGTTGTGTTTACGTGTCAGGCACCTAACACACATAAACTCTCTTGATTCAAGTGTGAATGAGTACTTGACTGAAAGCCGTGAAAGTTTTTGCAAGAGTGTCAGTATAAAAATGCGATTAGTATTTTATTGTATGGAATGACTACTAAGGGGCAAGTGTTCGCTGAAGATTTAACTTGTGAAGCGCATTGGGCTTGACGCTATTTAATGTTCATATGTATTTATTCTTATTTATTTGACATTTGACTACATCAAGGAACATAAAAATCAAATATTTGACTTATATGCGGCTATGTGGTCTAGTGTTATGACACTCGCTTTCGGATCGGAAGGTACTGGGTTGGAGCCTCGCTCGGCGCATAGTTGAGTCATTTATTCACATTCTCTCACCTTACTCAGGTGTAAAAAAGAGTATCTGGCCGTTAACAGCGTTGCATCTGTCCGAAAAAAAATTATAATATCGCCTAACAGGCGTCATGTCTTGTCCTAAATGTTAAATGTTGCTGTTGAACAGGGACCCCTTGTAAAGCACGTTTTGAGCACGTTTATTGGATATTGCACTATATAAAAGCTCAATTTTTTTTTTCAATATGTGAGTTACTGGACGGCATATATCTAATTAAAAGTAAACGTTAATAAGTCAAATAAACACAAATATTGTGGCGATATATTTCAATTCGTGTTTCTTTTTTTTCTTGAATTGACTGTAGATAATGTTATTGATATGTCTTATCTCGTGAACGCGTCCGTCCTTGTTGATGGACGACGTTGGTGCGTGAAAGAAATCTAAGAAAGTACATAGAAAAAATTCGTCAGCTCAGGAAATACGTGACAGGGTGGACACCTTAATTAATCAGAGAATCGGTTTTTGTTACGTATCTATGGAGATGACTTCAGTTTTATGCGGTGTCACGATTGATAAATATTTTTTTTTCAGACTTGAGGCTTCTTTAAATTCATTGAGGTACACCGTAAAATCTCATTAGTTTTTCCTTAGAGAAACACGTTTAATTCTTTTGCATTTTTATGTTAGATTTGGGGTTTTTTGTTGAGCAAAATGATAATATGATCATCGAATACTTGATATCAGAGACTAGTTAATTACATAATGGAGTCACTATAGTCAGTCTACCTTTCATACCACGCATCGATCACGTGGTTTGTCGAGATTGAAAAAGAACCATCAAGTACTATCGCTTCCTTTTAATCCTTTGCGTGTATTTATAGGCAGGTCTGATAACCAAAACTGTCTTGGGCTCATTGTTGTAATGAAATACTCTCAAACCGACGTGTACTTAATGAAGGTCTGATAACCGAACTCAATCATTGGTCTGTATTAACATTGTTGTAATGGAGTATATTTTGTTAGTATTACTTTCCATTACAACAATGAGACCATAACAATATTGTTATCAGACCAGCAATTAGGTACACGTCGTCTCAAACTAATCTAAAATATTGTCCATTACAACAATGTTAAATCAAGCCCAAAATTATGTTCAGTTATCAGAACTACAATTATGTGCACGTCGATTAATACCAATAGTTAAATCAGTTGTATAGTCAGATTGATTCATAAAGATCATTGATCAAAGTAGGGCATTTTAGATAATATACGAAACAGAAAGAGAAGAGAAAAAATTACATTAATGTATATGTAAAAAAAACCCCAGCATTTTAGACCACAAAGAGAAAATTCTTTTGAAGGTAAAGTTACACCATTTCTGTATCAATTTGAGAAATTCATACACACTTGTCCAGGTCTTGCTCTTTCTATAGCGTCTGTATTTCTTTTAACATCAAGGAATTTGATTCTATTCTAATATCCTGTTAAAGGTTACTATTACGCAACTCAATAATAATTGTTCAAGGGTAAGAAGAGGGGGGGGGGGGGGGATGAATGCGTCGGAAACTGCCCACAGCAAGCGCCTGAGATATATAACAAGTTAATCAGAGAACGTCGTGTGTCTCTTTTATTATATTTAATCAAATGAGATGAGTTTAATGCCAGGACACGATTCTTGGATGTCTGGCTCACTATGGTGATTCTTTACCATAATGACATCAGAGGACAGACGGCGGAATGGCCGTGGTTTCTAGTTTCAATGAATGCCCTGGGCAAAGACAATTTGGTGCTAATTTTATTCCGGAAAAATTAATTATCTCAAAAATGTCAAAAGATATTGAAAGAAAAAAATGTCAAATCTGAAAATAAAAAACATGGCGTGTTTGATTGTGTGTGTGAGTATCTATGTGAGCGCGCGTGTGTGTGTGTGTGTGTGTGTGTGTGTGTGTACGTGTGAATATCTATATATATAAATATGAATTATATATATATATATATATATATATATATATATATGTGTGTGTGTGTGTGTATGTATGTATGTATGTATGTATATATGTATGTATGTATATATGTATGTGTGTTTGTATTTGTGTGTGCATCAAAGAGAGAGAGAGAGAATGAGTGTTTTTGTACTCGTGTGTGTTTAATACATTGGGTTTGTGTAGCATGTATACTTGTTAGTTTGCATAAGTACGTTTGTGTGTAAAGTTGTGAAATACACGAGGAGAGGAAAGAAAGTGAAAGTTATATAATATGATAGTGGAAAAGATGGAAAAAGGAACGAAAATGAGACAAGTTTGAAAGAAAGAAAAAAAAAGACGATAGATAGATAGATATATAGATAGATGGACCGGATAGATAGAAAGATAGATAGGTTGATGGATAGATAGATGGATAGACAGATATAAATAAATATATATATATATATATATATATATATATGTATATATATATATAGATAGATAGATAGATAGATGAATAGATAGATAGATAAAATACATATTTTTTAAATAGCTCATTTAACCAAAATATTGAGTTTCTGTTTTTATAAGAGAGAAACCGATGGGGTCATAAAAAAACCCCGAAAAAAGACACTAAAGTTCAATCACCTTCCATTTTCCTCTAAGTAAGAGTCTTTGTCATTTATAAACAAGTTTCTTTGATGTGCTTCTCTATGTCTGACTGGTTGATGTTGCCATTTCTTTATATTCAGTATCGAGTACTCTTCCATATATCGGCGATTGTCTACCTTACAGTGACAAAACATTTTATCTTCGATACAGCAAAAACCGTTTGTTTCATATATCTTTATACAGATAAACAGGACCACCAATCGGAGAAACGTCTTCAACCCGATACATTTTCGAAGTCACAGTATAATATCTTTTTGACAATCCAAGGGTCTTTTAATCTACCGAGAAAAGGTATTAAACTTTTATGATTAAATCGAAAGTAATGCGTTTTACTGGGTTTTTTTGTTTGTTTTGTTTTTGTTTTCAGTAGTTCTCATTGTCAAGAATGCACATTTTACTGCGTATATCCCAGTAATATCAACGCCTTAGTTGATACTACCGTAGTCTGGAAAAAAAAACACTTCTTGAAAATTTTGGTCGAAAATCTCGATCGATTAAAATGACCTCAAGTTGTCAAGAAGTCATAAACCTGGGAGACTATTCGAGTTGCAGGTTTGAGAGGATTTGACAAGTTGACGGTCATTTTCAATCGATTGATATTAGAGGGACGAATTTTCCAGCTCAAATTTTTAATGGATTTTTTTCTACGTGTACAGCAGTGTAAACTAAAGAGGAAATAAATACGTGACTTTCTCTTGTACGAGGTGAAAGGAGGAGTTGTGACATTGCGCAAGTGTTATTTATACTCACAGTTTTAAAATCTCAAATCTTAGTATGTACTGTTCCTTAACCCTCTCCTTACCACCTACAGCAAAATCGTCACGTTTGTTACGGCACAATATACAATTTTCTTATTCAGATTTATTTTGCACCTTTGAAGAATGATCTTTGTTTAATTAATAAGAACATAACGTTGTTTTGTAAAGAGCGTATTTGGGTTTAAAAAATCAATTTTAATGCTGGGAAAGCCTGCAATTTTGGGAAAACTACTGAAAATTATCGGTAAGGAGAGAGTTAAAAGAAAGAGCAGTGGCTTTCTAATACATTCTAGACCAAAGATGGGTCATTTTTAATTTAGGAATATATGACGTGCGTCATGTTTACAGGATTTAAAGAAAATGTAAATTTAATTAATCTTCTGGCTTTGACAATCGCAACCCTCATTAGTAGTCTTCCAGAGCCAATAGGTCCACGAAGCCGGAGTTTACCCCGGTTTCTAAAGCGTGAAATGGCAATAGCAAAAGCTTGCTACCCTTTGGGTAAGTCGCTTGTCGATCGCAAAGTACTTTCCGCTAGATCTTATAGAGTCAGCAAACCGATCAGTGCTGGGTGGACAGAGAGGTCAGAAAATAATCTCGACTGCACCAGGGATCGATCTCGGCCACATTGCCTGTGAAGCGAGTGCTCTACTAACTGATCTATCGCGACCCCCAAATCCTCATTTGGTGAGCATATTTAAGTTACACAGATATGTGTTAACTCGCATTCAAAGTATATACTTATGAACACCTTTTCTATGACACATGAGTCAAGCAACTACAACAAAAATATTTTACAACTATATACCAAATAAAAAAATGTAGTTTATTACAAAGTAGAAAATAATAGAATACAATACATGTGACCCATCATCACAAAATGGTATTATGTCGGAATGATATAGATGGAAAGAAATTGACGTCAATCAGCTCTTTGTTATTGTTTTTAACCAGCCATTTTAGGAGTAGTTATCATCAAATTGTAGTTATCAGACTATAAACGTTAAGGTTACACATGGTTTTGTGTGCAGGTACTCTATATCCGACTGGCTTCTGCTTTGAATTTTTAAAACTAAAAGCGGTCATGTGGTCTTGTGGTATGACAGTCACTTTCGGATCGGAAGGTCCTGGGTTCGAGCCTCGGCCCCTTGACCAACAGCAACACGTAACATGTAGAACGAGACATGGCGTCTGTTAGGTCATATTGCATTTTTATCCGGCAGAGACAACGCTGTTAACTCATTTTACACCTCATTACGGTGAGAGAATGTGCTTATTAAAGAGCCTTACCCAAGGTTTCAACTATGCGCCGAGCGAGGCTCGAACCCAGGATCTTCCGCTCCGAAAGCGAGTGTCATACCACTAGACCACATATTATCCGCACAACACGCCATATTGTGGAAAGAATTTAACAACAACAACAACAACAACAACAACAACAGCAACATCAAGAACACAACAACAACAACAACAACAACAACAATAATAATAACAACAACAAAAATGATGGTTGGAAAATATGGAAAGTATTCTAGGTAAATTTATTTTTTCTCTTTCACATATAATCGATTTAAATAATAACATATAGCCCTAATGCCACCAATGGCAATCTTTCGATAGACTCGCCTGTATATGCTGCATGTGTATGTGAGAGGGTATATCTGTTTATTTGTTTATGCATGTGTATGTGTTTGTGTGTGTATGTGTGTGTGTGTGTGCGTCCGTGTGTGTATGTCGTGTTAGGTGCACTTGAAGAATGCCAGTTTGCATGTATGGTTGTTGGTTTGTGTGTGTGTGTGTGTGTGTGTGTGTATGTGCGTGTTTGTGTATGTGTAGATTGTGCTATGTGTGTTTAAGTAAGCAAGAAGGTCAATAACCACAACCAGTCAGCCAAATCCAAAGTATGCCATCATAAAAGTGAAACCAGTAAATTCAATTATTAGTATTGACAAACGAAATATTTTCATCCATTTTTTCCATGGTTGTGCTGCGTTTTTTATTGTTCTAACCGGATGTATTTTAGACCCATGTTTCCGTATCCCCGGGCCTCAGTCTTCCGCCTCAGCACCTTAATCCTATACAGGTGGCTTTCTGTTAAACTCTAACAGGACACTAAAATATGTTATGCTTTATGTTAGAGATGCTGAGAACTACACTTATTGAAAAAAAAAAAAAAAACAAAAAAAAAAAAATATAATTTTAAAAAAATGAAAACAAAAATAAAGAAGCAAGATACGGACGTGTCTTTACAAATTATTATTTTATATTGACTGAACAATCAAAGCTTCTTAAAAAGCAACAGCAAAAAAAAAAAATAATAATTTTTAAAAAAGGAAATTTTCTTTTTTTTAAATTCGACTTTTTACAAAAATGTATTATGTCGATATGGAAAGGACCACAGAAAAGGAACTTATAAATAAAATTATTAGAAATAGGACCTTCCAGTTATTTGCGAAACAAAAGACAGCAACGGATCTCTACCATAGTGCAGAGCAATTGACCCCAAGCTTCGTATCTATGGCTATAAAATCAATTTCTAGCACCGAGTCTATCCTGTCATAAAAGCGGTTTGAAACACTAGGTCATATTTGTGATTATTTTGATTTCCATATCACATTTAGACTTCATTTCAGAATTGTATTAGATATAGTGTCTTTTTATATAGAGCAATATCCCCTAGATGTTATCAACTCGCTTTCCATGGAACTTCAAGCAAACGGCAATGAGACATAACGCTTGTAATGTTCTAAAACATTTTATGTTGACAGAGTATGTTTACTTATTGAAGAAATAGATGTAGTATATTGGAGAGCATTGATCAAATAAATGGATAAAAATGCATGTAAATGTGCATAATAATTCGTATCTCATGTCTCAGTTATACGCAAAATGCAGTTTGTCTGTAAGATGATTGAAATGTTGGCCGACGCCTTTGCATTCTGTCTTGAACTGTAGCTGTCAAGAGAATCAGATAAAGGGGGATAAAAACTCCAGCTTTTATAAAGGGCAACATCTAAGCGCTTTACAATGGGTCCCTAGCAAACAGCAACGCTTAAAATGTAGAACGAGACATGACGTCTATTAGGAGATAATATTACACTTTTTCAGGCATAGACGTACTCCGCCAGGTACTCGTTTTATATCTGAGTACGGTGAGAGAATGTGAATAAAGAGACCTTTCCAAGGACTCAACTATGCGTCGCTCAGAGAGGGACTCAAACCCTGGACTTCCAATCCGAAGTCATGTACCATAGCGCTCGACTACATGGTCGAATAAAGGACTGAATTTTAATAAAAAACATACTGAAGCCTAAGCCATGCTTTTCTTTCTAACACGTTTGATAAACAGTACACAATACGAATCACGGAATTGTACAAAAATAGCAATAATCAATTAATTTGAAAGCTTGGTGATTGATAATCTGATTGTGATTATTGATAAGAATTCAGCAGGGTGTTGAATCGCGATAAGGAATTGACTTGCGTTGCTGATGTGTGTCATTGATTAAATTTTATCACGACGTTTTTTCAAAGTTTGCAAGTTATTGAGACATTCTAATTTGTTTAGATACAAATTTGAAAACAAGTAATCTCGAATTAAAATCATGTATCTTTACACTTGCAATTTTTTAAAAAAATTGATGTTTACCACTCATTGTTATAATTAGCTGCTAGAAGCTGTCAATTGCAAAACGTAATGAACACAAATTAATGTAACAGCTTCGAAAAAAGAATAATATACCGAACATGAAACGTTCCGGGCTCAAAACCCGTCTTCAGCCAAAATTAAAAACAATCATTTTTTATTGTTTTGTTGTTTGTTTTTTTTTTTGTTATTGGTTGAAGAGAAAGGCTTAAGTCAAAGCGTTCCGTGTTTGGTATTTTGCTCTTTTTCGAAGCTTTTATATTCAATATTTTACATTACTGTTTATCACTCACTTGTTTTCTTTTCCCTTTTGCTTTATTATCTGAACGCAAAGTCACCCTCAATGAATCCTTCAAGTCATAATATCTCCCCCCACCCACGGACCCTCACAACTTTGTGAGTATTTATTGCAATGTTTTAAAGCAGCAATAGCCAATTAATAAAAAAAAAATAACCGAACCAGCTTTTAAACTATCTAGCTTGGAACAAGGTAAAAATGCGGCCAAGAATTTGCTGGAGTCAGAGATGTTCAGAATCAGCAGGGCCAATTTTTTCCGCTCGTCACTATGTACTGAGGATTGCCTAAACTGTAAGTCTGTCCGAGATTATTATCAAATCCATTCATAATTGGATGCAGAAACGCATGCACTGGTAATGCCTACTACTACGAAAAATTCGAAGAATTACGAAATTTTGGCCCCAATTTCAGAACACTATGAGTATCTTAATGTCATTAAAACGTATTGAAAATGAAGTCCGATGCCAGACTACATAATTGTGGGGATATTTAAATGGTATTTAATCCTCGTGAGAGTAAATTGTTGATTTTTAAAATTAACTAAAACAACTACAACATTTTTCTTTTTAAAAAAATACAAATTTCTCAGTAGACAGGTCTGTAAATGTGATCCATGATCTCAAATTGGTATTATGTCTAGATGAGGCAGATACCTAATAATGAGGTCGCGTCAAAATAATTAGAAATATGAAATTTGAATCTTTTTCCCTTTAGCCAAAAATGCATATTTTTCTCAAATAAAGATATACAATTGATTAGTCTCATACTTCTGACTACCAATTTTGTAAGGGTATCCATAAATTCTGGTGATGGGAGTAGTACAAATTAGTCTTTAAAAACCGTATTTTATTTAATGTTGATGGAAATGAATATTTGATAAACAAAATTGAATCTAATAGATTTTTTAAAATAACAAACTACTAAACAAGCAACCTTTCTGGCTCAAAACCCTTCTTCAGCCATAAATAGCAATAAAAACATTTATACATTATTTAAAACCCAAATAGACGGGAGAGAGAAAAAACGCACGTCCTTTCGGTAATTCGATCTTGGAATGTAAAAAAAGATGCGTTCGCTAAGTAACTAAGGGCGTGCAGAATAGAGTTGAATAACGAATTGTATTTCAACAACACGTGACCTCTGTTTCAATGAAGGAAATTTATCTTTCAGCCAAATCTCCATATTCTATAGCAGAAATTAATAAATAAAATAAGCCGGCTTTGTCGACACCCTGTATCTATATATAAATCACCCTTATTTTCATAGGATTATGAGACGATGGATTACAATGTCCTGCGACGAATATCACAGAGACACAGAAATGGTAAACAAACGTCTGGTTACTCATGGCAAATGTTATATATTTACTTTTTTCTTCCTATACAAAGGACTAAATATGCGTAAATCAATACCCGTATTTAAAAATTAAATCGTATTTCAGTAGATCGCTGTGTTCAGAAAATTGATAAAACAATAGGCGGGAGTTTAATCAATATTACCATGATATTGTAAAGTCAAGACTCGATCAGAACAAGGTTAAATTGATTAGAATGAAAAACGCATGGTGAGATTATATCTATTTCATTTCATAAGTGTATTGCGTTGAATACTAGCTACAATGTTTTTCCCCATTCATTTGCCTTCATGAACCACTGTATTACTGCCTCTCTCTTTTCGAGTTTAGAAGGCAAAAAGTTCGGACGACATTATGCCCCAAAACTCCAAATAAATCAAACATACAAATTAAATAATAAATAAAACAAAAACAAACAAAACTAAACAAAACATCGAAATACATACCAGTCTCTTTGGTGCATCCTCAAAAGCGTCTTTACCTCCAATTTCATTGGGAATCGTAAGACACACCGAGGAATTAGCATTGCGACAGTTTATGCCTTTGGTTATTGCGAGATGAACAGCTGATCTCGAGGCGTCCGGATTGCTGTAGAAAAAATGTGTAGCGCTCGCATACGGCGGTGTCTGTCGCTTGGAACGAGGATATTTAGCACTGTACGTTCGTGCAGCATGTTTCTGACGCCTTATAGAATCCTTATGGGCTGAGCGAACCAAATCGTTCCATGAGGCACGTCTTTTTGGGTCGCTTTGAAGTAAGGACATTGCTCGGACATGGTCAGTTGGTACGTCAGGAGTCCTTACCAATGTTATAGATTGGCTGGATGCTTTGTTGTTTTGAAGTTTTTCATTGATGAGGTTTTCATCAGTTGCAATGAGAGATGGCGCCGAGCTCCTTCTTCTCTCTCTGGATGGGAGTTTTAGTTGGGTTGGGGTGTTCGGTGGATGGTTGTTATTGGCAGGCGGGGATTTCGGTGGTGCCTTATTAGTGCTATTAGCTTGACGCCGGCGTGACCGACGCACTATGGTGCCTGTTCGTATCATGGCTTTGGGATATTATGTGATCATATGTTTGTATAAAAATCTTACAAAGTTTTGGAAACATTTCTGCATTCATAGGTAAATAATGAAAATAACCATATCATTCCGGATAATTATTAGCATGCCGATATCATCCACATATGACGCACCATAGAGGTCCAGAAAAATATGCATATGATGGGAGATACCCACGTGTAGATGAAATCCAGCAGGTGAAACGTTTTAAGATATTGAAATCGTAAAAACAATTCTAACATGTAAGAGCAATGTTCTTCTTATGAAATAATGTATCACCTGCTTCTGCGATGTAATAAATGCAGTATTTATAAGGGCAACAGTTAACATATATAATGATAATAATAATATATAATAGTAGTAGTTGTATGTAGTAGTATGTATAGTAGTATTAGTAGTAGAGTAGTTAAAGTATGATAGTAAGTAGTAAAGTAGTAGAATAGAATAGATGGGAGTATATCATTATCAGTATCATTATCATCACAATATGTTACAATATCATCTTTAGTTAAATATTATTACTATAATTTGTCATAATCATGTTATGATTATAAGTTTAAACCTTTTTCCTTCACATGTTGCCATCAATAAATGAGTAAATATTCGGTAAAAAAATAAAAGTAATTAAACCCAAATATGAATTGATTAAAGGTAAACATAACTTTCAAATATCTTCAATGACACCGATATTCCAAACAAATAACAATTTGTATTTTTTTTTTTATTTTGAGAGATATTGTATGTTTTGTTTTGAGTATTCTTTTTATTAAATTTGGTATATTCCTTAATATTTATATATGCAAGATGTTGTAAATATTCTGATTAAGTCAGTATGTTTAACCTTTTTCCCTTCACATGTTGCCATCAATAAATGCAGTAAAATATTCGGAAAAAAAAACATAAAAGTAATTAAAACCAAATTGAATTGAATCAAAGGTAACATAACTTTCAAATATCTTCATATGACACCGATATTCCAAAACAAATTAACAATTTGTACCTTTTTTCTTATTTTGAGGATATTTTGTTTTGTTTTGAGTTATTACTTTTAAGAAATTTGGTAGATCCAATGATTTATATTGCAAGAGGGTGGTAAATATTCCTGATTAAGTCAAGTATTATTGGTGAGAATTCTTTGATAATGCAGTTTACCTCACTCATTTCCAACCCCATATGGTGTATCTACACTTAATTCAAGAGAATGCTCTGTACAGAAAAGGAGTGAAACTCAAATGGTAATACTATTTGTATCCTTTTAATAAATTGAAGCTGAAATTTTACCTAATCATTATTTTCTTTTTAACTTGATCAATGTTCATGCCGCTTTTTTATCTCTAAATAAATAAAAAAATAATGTTTATTTCACATCTATTGTTCTAGAACTAGATATGTGAAATTCCCGACGTGTACATATTTGCAGGTCTGATAAAAAAATCGTTATGGGCTTATCGTTGTAATGGAAATATTCTCAAACCAACGCAAAATATTATCCATTTTACAACGATTTTAAATCAAGCCATAATTGCGCTCGCCAATCAACCCTGCATAATATTGTACATTGGTCATTCCTCTTATAAAAATGATATTGATGTTACACGTTGCTTTACAATAACAGCTTTATAGCTCATGAAAACATTGGCCTTAGGTTTATCTACTACTCAAGCTATACGCACTAGTTGTTTGACTTGATCGATTATCAGGAAGGACGGAAATCACACCTTATATTTGTCAACCGATGCTATCAATTTGAAAACTTTTTCCCGTAACCTCTATCTCTCTCTCTCTCTCTCTCTCTCTCTATATATATATTATATATATATATATATATATATATATATATATATATATATATATATATATATATAATGTATTCGTAATGTGATTGTGTTTTGCGCATTCCAAAAAAGAGCATCTCATTCAGAATTTTTATATGCCAACCCGACATTTCGATTCATTTTCAATATAAAGATATGTGCGGGATGTGGCATAAAGATAGAAAGTATATTATTAATGAGCATCTTTTATTACGTATTTTTCCCATGAATTATGCACGTGCCTTCATTATTTCAAGTTATATAGAGCAAGACTGCCGCTATCGATTGGAAATTGAACGAGTTGAAAACTCTTGCTTCATGAGGTTAAAAATAAGATTATGTAAATACCATGCTAAGTAGGATACAGACGCTGGTGTAAGATACAGATCTGAAAAAGTGTAAATAAAGCAGTACCAAACAAAGCAAGAAAAAATACAAGAAAAATAACAACTCCAAGGAAGATTGATTTTTGGGATGTTTTTCTTTTTTCTTTCTTGTATTGTTCCTTCCTGCTTTGTCTCGTACTTTTTCATGTACAACTTTTCAGATCTTTAGCCAACTTTACCTCAATGTGTCTGTCCTAAGCAATACTTCTAATTATTAAAAACATTTTTTCCTTCATCATTTTTAGATATTAATGTTCTATCTTCAGTCAAGGTCATTTCCAGTACCTAAATTAGTCAAACGCTGGTCACTCATTATTTGATTTAGGTTTTGAATATTTATTTTCCTTCTAGGACAAATTCCAGTATGGAATCATTTACCTGAAGTTAATTAATAAATTGATGTAGGACAGAAAGTGGTTTGATCGTTGGTGTATCGAATTAGTAGTTCTATCTAGTGTAAAATAAATATATTAAATATACCGGGTTTACGTAGGTACATTTATTCCCTTTACTATTTAGATAAGATCTGAACAAGTGTGTATGTAAGGTGCCAGACAAAGCAAGAAAGAAAAATAGAAGGAGAAAAAAAAACAATCCCAAAAAAATCAGTTGACCTCGACTGGGGATCGAACCTCAGACCTTCTGATTACCGGTCAGACATGCTACCATTACTGGTAGGTCTGAGAAGGTCTGAGGTTTGATCCCCAGTCGAGGTCGACTGCTTTTGTGGGAAAGGTTTTTTTTCTTCTATTTTTCTTTCTTGCTTTGTCTGGCACCTTTCATACACACTTTTTCAGACCTTTATCTTATACTAGTGCCTGCTCCTTAATTGCTTTAATTTAATATTTAGATATATTCTGTAACCCAATGCATAAATCTGATACGCCACTTTTTCTTATAACAGACTTAATCTAAAACTGTATCACGTGTTACAGTTTCTTTACTAATTTTCAAGTTGGAATAATTTGTAGAAAAAAAATTAATGCTTCATTTCATTTTACCAGGTAATGAAAACGTTGTTACTTGAAGCTCAAAGAAATCAATAACAATAGGAAATCGGACCGTAGTTTCAATTTAATAATAATAAAACCCAAACAATTTGGACGATTCGGATTTCCCCTTTAGCAACAAAGCACGATGAATGAAAAAAAAACACTGGAGACGAATGAGATATTAGATTTCATTTTACCGAAATACAAATGATACTCAATCGATATTTCCCTGTGTAGCGTTATGTATAAATTTCTTAGCTGCATTATAATGGGGGTTATCAGACGCATACATGGGCCTCAGAAATGGAATTCATTGCCTCAAGTCAGTAATATGTCAGGATTAACTTGGTGGTAAAAATTAACTTTAAATTCTAAATAAATTATAAAATTTGATTTAATTATTGTAGTCGTTGAGAAACAGTTATGTAGTTTCACAATCTGATTAAGTCTCAGATTTCATTGTTCTGACCGTCTGTATTTTAATTCACATTTTTGGAATCTGTACCACTACGATACCGAATTGAGACGGTTGGTTGCTAATGTAGTGTAATATAATGTAGTATAATAATTTTATACAGAGCGTAGAATTCACAACGCGCTCTGAGGCGTTACGCATACAAAAACAGTAGACGACATAAAACCTAAATACTATTACCACTAAAAAAGACAGCCTGAATAGTAATGTTGTCAAAAGTTTCCTAAAAATACTGAGCTCTGGGGCGTCTTCAATTTCTTTCTCTAATTTGTTGATGATGTACCAAATAACTGTTTAATATCATCGCCTTTGGTGGGTACAGACATATTACACCGGGCACCGGGGTCGATGCACGCATCGAATTTATTTTATTATAGACTTTAAAAAAAATTTAATACAATTTCTATTAGAATATTGTGATTTCTTTATCGAATGGGACGGTCTACAAAAGTGAGAAAAAAGTAAGTGAAAATGAAAGAATTGAATTGTTGATAATGTGTTGACAATTTGAAGCTTGTATATTTCTTTTTAAAATAAACAAATTTGTTAACTTTGTCCTTCTCTTAAATCATCTCATCAAACTATGTCAGGGTATAAAGATTGATATGATTTTTTTCTTACTCAATTCTGGAATTCAATTTTAATATTATAGCGTTTGATGGCCATCCATGTGGTTTAGATAAAATTAATGATAAATATATGAATAATTTCGCATTATCAATGACCTTGCATCTTTTGTCTTAGTGAAATATACATATAACACTGTACGATCTGCCACGGTGCCCATAGAATAGTTTGGTTATAGATATAGTATGTAGATAAGAATCAACATAAATGAAAAAATTGCATCGTGAAGAATCATTGATAATACTTTAAACAAACTCGTCCTTTAAAATATCGATCGATTCAAATGGATTATATCGATCGATAGTTGAAGGACAACCATTTTAATACGTGATTTTTCACGGTAAGGCAGAGCTTCTAACAGCTTAGTAATTCACTTCAACAATCTTGAGCACATTTACTAATTAAGGCCACGCCACTTTTAAGAAAACAGATAATTCTATCTGATGTTAATTTCCAAAATATAACTATGAACAGAAGAATCTTGGAAATGAAAATCTGTAAGCCAAACACAATTCTGAATACTGTTTCCTTGCTGAAATACACAATAGAAATAACGATAGAAATATGCAATAGATCTAATCCGTCCGTATCCGCCTGATTACTGTTCGGACAAAGATATGTATTTAGCACAATAGCTTTCTATATTGCCTAGTACCACAACACAATAACTTTCTATATTGTCTAGTACCACAAGAACTTTTCAGAATCACTAAATTTTAGACTTTTTTTCATATAAGTAATCAGATTTAAAACTGGAAACAACAACAGAAAGTAAGGAGTAATATAGATTATAAGACATTATATTGCGCACAGGTTATGTAAAATATTTATTGGAAAAAAACTTAGAAAAAACTTTTGTCACCTTCATTAAAAATAAAAGCTTTCATGATATTTTCATGTTTAATTAGATAAGATGTGATCACCTTCGCTAATCTATTTCTTTTTCTTCATGTAATGTCTCGCTTAACTCACTCATTTAATCTCTTGCCTTTCGTGTGAAATTCAAATTTACGCGAACTCAACACGCGCGACCATTTTGTCCCCGTTCGCCCCATTACCCTGTAGATATTGCAAGTCGGGGGATAGAGCATAAACGCGGAATCGATATGATAATATTATGAAATATCCGGGTCCGCGAGTATTGCGCCAGGTCTTTCTAACAGTAGCCAAGAAAATCTGCAGTTGATGAAAGTAGTTGAGGGCACGGGGAGAGAAAAATGAAATCGATTTTATTTTTCTCTCAGTCGCTGAATCAAAAAGGTAAGCTTTCTACTTTTATTAGGCCTAAATTGAGGGAAACGAACGGCATCGAGAGCGACTGGACGAGATCGATTCGGTTTCATAGATTTGGAGAGGCATATAGATCAAGACTCTTTTACACGTTTGCTATTAATGTCTTGACCACGATATTATTGTTTAATTTCCTCTCTCTCTCTCTCTCTCTCTCTCTCTCTCTCTCTCTCTCTCTCTCTCTCTCTCTCTCTCTCTCTCTCTCTCTCTCTCTCTCTCATTTACACACATACTTCGATTTCAATAACTGTTTATCTGACTATTTATCTCTCCCTCCCCACCTCCCTTGCTAAGTCACATTTACCCTTCTTTCCCCCCCCCCCCCCCCCCCCCCCCCCCCCCCCCCCGCTCTGTTTCTTACCCACTCTTTCACAAACTCTTAATTTCATATTCTCTCTCTCTCTCTCTCTCTCTCTCTCTCTCTCTCTCTCTCTCTCTCTCTCTCTCTCGCTCTCTCTCTCTCTCTCTCATCCCTCAAGGCGAGTGACGAGAGGCCGACCAAAAATCACCTGGCTGCGAGCCCTTTCGACAGATGCACACAGGATCAGAGCCACGAGAGGTGACAGGCTAACGAAGTTAGTAAGAGTTAATGCGTTGCGTAAGAAAACAAAAACAAAGAAAAGAGAACTAAGGAACAACACCAAAATGCCAACTGAAGTGAGATAAAATTCTCCAGAGAAACAAGTCACTGTAAAGAGGGTTACTTCCCTTAAAGTGTCTAGAATTACGAAATGATTCCATTCTAATAGTAAGAAAACCCAACCTGTTATGTATATCAAAATAAGAAAATTCCATAATTCTTTGTAAAATAGAATGGGCTTTCGAGTAATGTTTTTAACAGAACACACCATAACACGGTTAACATAACATAGCATTCCGTGGTTAAAAAGCTTAATCCTTTAAATGCCTTTGATATGAAAAATTCAAAGTGATCGATCAATAACATCACCAATGAATCATTCAACAAATGAGAGAGAAAGCATTGCATTGAGTAAGAAACCATTACATCAGCACATACCCAGTTCATTAAAAATAAATCGACGGGTACTGGTATGTTGAGAACATTCAGTGATCGCTTTCAGGTTCAAACAACCATTCCCGTAATATTTTTTTCATCAAAGAAAAAAAAAAAGGAAATAACTTATCTAAATCAGAAAAATAAAAATAAAGTTGAGGTTAATGGAAAAGTTTAATCAAAGAATTCTTCCACTCTTTTCTTTGGGAAATTCGATCATATTCAGTTCGTGCCGTAAGAGTGCAAGAATTCTGTAAAACAAATCTCGACTGAACCCGGCCGGGATCGATCACGGTCCCTTTGATTATGAAGTGAGTGTTCTACCAAATGAGCTATCAGGATCCGCTTTTATTTTTAATAGTGTAAAAATGATCTCGATACTCTTTACTTTACGGAGTTTTATCTCTGAGATTTTGGATTTTGGCGCAATTTGTTTACTATCTATCTCAATATTAGGGGACACAATAAAGTATGACTCACATTTCTTTCACATATTATATGACTCGTACTCATGGTATGAAAACGGTTTTTTTTGTTTAGTAGTATGACACTCGCCTTCGGATCGGGAGGTTCAGGGTTCGAGTCACGACCAGTGCTGCGCATAGTTAAACCCTTGGAAAAGGCGAATGGCATACTAGTAATATACAAGCTTGTTCTTTTTATTTTATGTTTGTTGTTTGGATTATTCTTTAATTGTTTAATTTCTAAAACCCTTGAACTCTGAAATACGTCATCCCTTGAGAACCAGATATACCATTAGACCACGTAGACGAGTAAAATCTTTACGTTTTGATTGCCCTTTTGAGGTGAGACAATAAGATGGTTGCTTTGGCTATGTGGTCTTGTGGTATGACACTCGCTTTCGGATCGGAAGGTCCTGGGTTCGAGCCTTGCTCATGAGTCCTTGGAAGGAGCTCTTTACTCAAATTCTCTCACCTTACTCGGGTATAAAATGAGTAACTGACCGTTAACAATGTTGTCCCTGTCGGAAAAAATGTAATATCCTCTAACAGGCGCCATGTCTCGATCTATATATTTCGTGTTGCTTTTGGTCAGGGACCCTTTGTAAAGCGCTTTGAGGACGTTCAGTATATTGCACTATATTGTTTGATAACTTTTTCAAAAGTCTGATATGTATTTGATTTAACTATTATGATCATCGTTACGATCAAATACCGCCAAATGAAAGAATTAATAAAGATCAAAAGAGACGGTTTGTAAGATCGATATAGAAACCTCAATCAATAGTTTGAAAGGTTAGAAACACACAAGCATATCATGTGTGTGTATGTGTGTGTGTCTGTGTGTGTGTTTGTGTGGTGTCTATGAGAGTGCCCGAGAGAGATAAAGATAGAGAAAGGAAAAGAAAGATTTAAAAGAGAGAGAGAGAGAGAGAGAGAGAGAGAGAGAGAGAGAGAGAGAGAGAGAAGGGTGGGGGGGGGGGGCGAGAATGAGAGAGTGAGAAGGAGAGAAAGATTGAGGAAGACGCAAGTTCGAAGTTCTCATTTAGCCATCGAAGTAGAGACAGGAACTCAGACATTATTGCAGGTCTTGTGACGTTTTATCAAAGAATTGAGCAACACTCCTCAAAGGTTGTTTGAATGTTATTTTCATTCAATCAGAAACAGAATAGAGTTTGTTTGAGAGGCCGGGGTTGGGGGTGAGGTGGGGGGAGGGAGGCATTCTGGTCATTTTTGTATGACAATTAATGATACTTGGTATTGAAAAACAACAACAACAATAATAATAATAATAATAATAATAATAATAATAATAATAATAATAATAATAATAATAATAATAATAATAATAATATTCTTTTAGTGATTCTTGTATTCATATATTTTAAAAAAGTATTCTCCTATGTAAACATACCCGGTTTTCATTTTCGTTAAAAAATTTGATATGTGATAGGTAGACCTATGTATATCAAATTCTCTCTCTTTTTAAAAATCTTTCTTTTCCTTTCTCTCTCTTTATCTCTCTCGGGCATTCTCATAGACACCACACAAACACACACACACACAGAGACACAAACACACACACACACACACACACGTGTATATATATATATATATATATATGTATATATATATATATATATATATATATATATATATATATATATATATATATATATATATAAAATATGTTTCAGCAATAATAAAAAAATGTATCCAATAAGATTGAAATCCACGTGGAGTGAAATACATCAGGTAACATGCTTTTCTTCAACTCTTTCCTTACCGATCATTTTCAGTATTTTCCCAAAATGGCAGGCTTACCTAGCAGACAACAATATTTTTAAAAATTCTAACACGCTCTCTACAAAACAACTTTATGTTTTTATTGATTAAACAAAGATCATTCTTCAAAGTTTGTGATGTACAAAATTAATCTGAACAAGAAAAACGTATATTGTGTCGTAACAAATGTTACGATTTTGCTGTAGGTGGTAAGGAGTGGGTTAAGAATATGTCCTCTTTCTCGACGGAGGAAGAATATTTTGAATGATTTTTTTTCATTCCTTATATTATTATATTTTATATTATTATAATATTCACGATTTCATTAATCACTACGTCATTTGTTCCTTGAGACGAGATCCTAAAATACCAGCAAATAAAGCTTTGTCATTCTACTCTATGAATTTGGAATCCAAACAAAATAGACGCCCGGGCATCTCATCAAGGTCAATAACGCTCAACAACAATGTCAAAAGATTACCAAAATAAACCATCCTCCGTTTAACAACAACAACCATGGACATCAACAACAGCAGAGACACGGCGTCAAACAGACAGAATTGAGATTCTTCTGGACAGAAATCATGCGCCTCGATCGGCCCATAGTGGAGTCATTGGAGAATGTTCTTTACTCACATTCTCTCACCGTACCCAGGTGTAACATGAGTATCTGGCGGTTAACAGCGTTGTATCTGTCCGAAAAAAATGTAATTTCGCCTAACAGGCGTCATGTCCCGTCTTTCATGTTAAATGTTGCTGTTGGTCAGAGATCCCTTGTAAAGCGCTTTGAGCATTGTTAGTGGATATTGCGCTATATAAAAAGCTTAATTTAATTTAAATCATGACGGCCGCTTAGGTTAAAAGTCGGTCTACCATGCCAGCGAACAGCTTTCAGTCAGCAAGTCATGCCATTCGTTGCCCCTGTACATTTATGTATATATATATATATATATATATATATATATATATATATATATATATATATATATATATATATATATATATCCCGCCCTCTCAATCCGGTGCAATGTCGGGGTGACGAAATGTGAATGTAATGGTAAAATTATCAGAGATACATTCTGCCGTACTCTGTAAAACATATTTAAAACATTTTGGCCGGAAAACTCATCCATCAAATTATATCGATCGATAAAAATAATCATCCTCTTGGCAAAACCTTTCAAAGGAGGTCTTGAGTTTGATTATTTTTCGCAAGATAAGTGCCATTATAATTGCTAGATATTTGATATTTAATGGATGAGTTTTCCTGACCAGCATTTTAAAAATATATATCTTTTTTCAGAGAAGTGAAGTCCTTCAATTGTTAGCTCCTTAAGAACTTATAGAGGATCCCGATTGCCCTGTTGGTATCGCACTCGCGATATCGATCCCGGATGAAGTCGAGATTTTTTTATGACGCCACCCCCCCCCCCCCCCCTTCACCTGTACTCTGGAAAACCCATAAATGAAAGTTTGGCCAGAAGACTCCTCCTCCAAATATCGATCGATTTAAATTACCCTCATCTTGGCAAAAACTCTCAAACCTGGGACTTCGCGAAGTCCCAGGTTTGAGAGTCTTTGCCAAGATGAGGGACATTTGAATCGATTGATAATTGAAGAACGAGTTTTCTGGCCAAATTTTTAAATATTATGGGTTTTTTCCAGAGTACGACGGCCTTGTCGTTTGAATTGATTGGGTAGCTTGGTCTGTTAAATCTGGCGGAACTTAATTTGAAATAGACTAGTGTCCTATCCAAAAGGTTAGCAACAATTGCCACTATCCGTGTCATGCTAATGAAACCGGGATAAATTTTGGCCCCATGGGCGAATGGCTCTGAAGGACTACTACTAAGAATTTATAAACTGTACTTTTGATAAAGCTAGAAATCTTGGCGTAAATTTCAGAATTTTTCTGACTACAAATTAATTTTTCACCAAGAAAACCGTCACGACTTAATACCGTTTTTAACCGATAGATCACACAAGAATATGTGAGGCCAAGTGCTGCCATATAGTCTAATCAACAGGTATCCAAGGTAACGTCGATCTTCCCTGACTGCTATGATTATAATACAAGGACATACGTAGATATATATAGCATTTATTGTGTGGGTATTCAAGTCTCTCGACACTAAAACGTCAAAATAATTACCTGTCTTTGAATGAGTCGTTAATGCCTGAAAGGCGATTACAGCTCAATGGAGATAATATGAAGAAGGGGAGAGAATGAAGAAGGAAAAGAGGAATAAGGAGTAAGAGGAGGAAGATAAGGATGAAGAAGAGGAGGAGGAAGAGCGGAGAAATGTCGTGGTGGTGGTGGAGGAGGAGGAGGAAGAGGAGGATGAGGAGGAAGAGGAGGAGGATGAGGATGAGGAGGAGGATGTGATCAAGAGGAAGAGAAGATTAAAAGAAGAATTTAAAAAACACTTCTCTCCAAAACGTCGGCGAGTATGATGTTGATAATTTTGGTGCTGATGGCAGCCACGATGTTAATGATAACGATGACTGGGGGATGATATTACAATAACGATGATAGTTGACAACGTATTGACGAGTGACTCTGATTTTCCAAACAAATGACGATTTTATCATGGTAATATGTCGTGACAAACCACAATAATTACTGATAAAGCTTCAGGTTTAATCCGTATGCAGTGAAAGTGAAAGCGTATCAGAGTAAAATCACGAATATAGGATTAGTTTTCCCAAGGACAAAAGGTTTTTACTAATGAAAATAGATTACGCCTCTATATACGAGTACTTTTTAAAATATCGAAGTGACAAATTAATCACTAGGGAGCAGGTACTTGTGAAAGATTTTTAAAAAAAATGAAAAGTATGAAACAATGCCAATAAATTAAGGAGAAAAATACAAGAGCGAAAAACCGTCCCAAGAAATCATGTAATCCAGATTATATAAAGGGAGTCTAAGGTTCAAAAGACCAGCTGTCTGAAATGTTTGTTTCTTATTCTGGTCTTTTTTATGTGTGTGTTTTTTGGTTAATTTAATTTTTTTTTTTTTTTTTTTTTTTTGTAATTCGTTTTTTTTTTTTTTTTGTTTTTTTTTTGGGAGGGAGGTGTTTATTTTATTTGTTTGTTTGTTTTGTTTGTTTGCTTTCTTTTTGCTTTTGTTTTTTGATCAGTGTCGTAATGTATATTCAGTCTCCTCAA
>NC_088363.1:60742158-60749658 GCF_034508935.2 Berghia stephanieae | reverse complement strand
AATAATAATAATAATAATAATAATAATAATAATAATAATAATAATAATAATAATAATAATAATAATAATATGTTATGTTATAAGAACAAAGCAAACAGCCTACAACACAAATTAAAGAAGAAGGGCAGTGACATCGAGTTCAAACTCCTAAACAGTCGCAAAATAACTTGTTGACAAGACAGAATTAACTGATGAGTACTTTTTTCTGTATTATTATATCAAAGTTAGAATTGTACTACTGTCCTTGTAATGACTCGGTTTGCGGCCCGAAGCCATCACCAAAGCCATCAAATTACTTCAATCCATTGGTGAGTAAATGATACACTGTCAAAGCCTGAAGGCATTTGGATTGATTACTATGGGAAGCCGTGTAAAAGACAGCTTTTTACAGACGGTTGTTTTTTTTTTTAATAAAGGCACTAGTAAAATCACTTTCCGTTACTTGGCTTACAACGCTGAGAAGAATACTTTGGTTTTCTTGTTGGAGTGGCATTGCGGTTAAAAAATAATATTGTGTCTCGTGTTTGAATATCAGGAAAGTAACCCAATATAATAGTAGTAATGATATTTTTTTTTTTGATAAGATACAACATTACTTTTTGCCCGCCAGATAAAAAACGTAGCAACATACAAAACCATCTATGACCTCAAACTTTAATAGTCTGATTGAGAATTAATCGCCCAACTGGCGATTTTAAAATAATATCAAAGAGTTAAATGATGACAACTTCATTCCAAAGTGAGGAGTTCAAAATTCTCATAACAAAATAGATAAACACATCAATATGAGTGAAGTATTGGGCAAGTAATCAAAACCATGCAATGAAAATAAGAATGAAAAGTTAGGGAGCCGGCACTGCTGCAAGATAAAGATCTGAAAATGTGTATATTGAACAGTGCCAGACAAGTAAGCAAGAAAGAAAAGTACAAGAATATAAAACATCACCCAAAAGAATCAACCTGTCCCAATTATCTTCAGGAAGTGAAATATAAAAAAAAACTATTTTCTGTATCAAACAAACAGGAAATGAGTTTGCAAAAGCCAAGAACAAGAATTAATTAAAATATCCTTATAATACTAAACTCCAAAAAATTCGGAATCGAAACTCTTCTACATCCAATAACAATTAAAAAGTTAATATTTCATATTATATCCAGAAATACACGTCCAGTGTAAAAAACGATGTCCATGATATTCATTTCTGTAGATTGCATTTTACAATCCACAATTTCAGCTTGAATCTTAGTAATTTACAACAGGCACGAGCAGTAAAGTTACAAAGCTCAGGCATTGTTTATTATTGAAACCACCTTAAATGGATAATTCTTTCCTTACAAGATTCCCTTAAGCAAAATATATTCTGTAATTTCTCAAAACGAGAATCGTATTGCATTTTTTTTTAAATTCAGACTGGAATTACAGTATAGATATGTATACTACAGACATTTATTAAAGCAGATGATAATTTTGGATGTTTTTGGTAATTTGTTTTGGGGTTTGTTTGTTTTTGGGGGGGGGGGGGGGTGGGGGGGGGTTGGGTTGATTTTCTTACTGGGGAGGGGGGGGGGGGCGCAATCTTGCTTGATTAATTATAAGTGTTACATTGCTCTTTTCCTTTTATGTTTTGTCATCGAATTTTGTCGGATTTTCAGGACCCTGTTAAATTGATTTCTGTAAAATATGTCTTTTTTTCTTTATTTATAGATGGATTCGTGGCATTAATCGGTATGCATTAATTAACAAGTCTGGGAACCCATATTGTAATAGAAATACGTTTAAAAACACGGAACGTTGGACATTAAATTGATAAATCAGGCCCATAATTATTCTCGGTTATCATTTTTCAAATATGCATACGTATTATCAAGCAGATTTATTCGTAATATTATTGACATGTCCACTAAATACATTTGTTATAATTCATTTTTGATGACAACCCGAGAAGACGGTGATTGAAAAAGAAGAAAAATTTGAAGGGTTTGTGTATTCAGAGATGATTAATGCCTAAAATGAATACCCAATGTCTGGAACGAGATATCTCTTCATGATCTGAATGTTTATATATGTGGTCAATCGCCTCAAAACGGTAATATATTGGAACGGGTTATTAAATATATATATATATATAATATATATATATATATATATATATATATATATATATATATATATATATATATCAACCCCACATAACACCATACCATAGATCACATTAAATGGTTTAATCTTTAACCTGGTGGTGAAAAACGTTGTCTCTGTCGAAAAAAAATGAATGTCATGTCTCGTTCTACATGGTACGTGATGCTGTTGGTCAGGGAACCTTTGTCAAATGCTTTGAGCACGTGTAGTGCAAATTGCTCTATATAAAAGTTCAAGGGTTTTTAAATTTTTTTTATGGGTGTGTGCTTTTTTTAACAGGACAAAAATTTATCCTCTCCTGATTTCACCACTCTCCAATCCCCTTTACCCTAGATTTACTTACTCACACCTCAAGGGTTACAAGATAAACATAGCCAATCTGACACGATAACATTACTTGCCTATTACTCGCTACTAACTCTGTCGCACTCTGAAAATAAAAATACGACCTTAAAATTTTGGCCAAGAAAACTAAAAACAACAACAAAAAGAACAAAAAAACTCGGTTCTTTAAATATCAGTCGATTAAATAAATCTGAACTTGTCCGAGTTCTAAAGCTGAAAAACTTCAGTGAAGTCCCGGGTTTGAGAGTTTTTGACAAATGAATGGATTGTCATTTGAATTTTGAAGGACGAGTTTTCTGGCCAAATTTTCAAAAGGTCCTTTTGAGTGGCATCTTAATCAATCCATTTTTGAAGAAACGAGAATTCTGGCTAAAATTTCGCAAACGTGTTTTGTCGGACCACGCCAGTACGGTCTGTCTGTTTCGATAATTATGAACCATACTTGGCTATGTGGTCTTGTGGTATGAAACTCACTCTCGGATAAGAAGGTCCTGGGTTCGAGCCAATTAGAATTGCAAGAGCCGTTGTTGTTGCCGTGAATGATATAGATTACCAAATATAATACATACAATAGAAAGTAAAACTTCATATTTCTCTCTCTCTCTCTCTCTCTCTCTCTCTCTCTCTCTCTCTCTCTCTCTCTCTCTCTCTCTCTCTATCTATCTATCTATCTATATATTTATCTATCTGTCAATCTATCTATCTATCTGTCTATCTATCTGTCTATCTATCCCTATATATGTGAGTTTGTGTGTATGTGTCTAAGATAGAAAGACAGATTACCTCTAATGTAATGCTAGTTAAGTATCTTGTGATTTTAGAGTGAGACTTATTTTACCTGTGTCAGCCAATAATAAAATTGTCAGGATTTGGTTTCCTTCATTATTCCAAAAAAAAAAACAAAAACAAAAAAACATTTTTTAAATCGAGAAATGTGCGTTAATCGTCTTTTTCTAATGTTGTATCTATTTTCGTTTTTAACTTAATTATCTTTATCCAGCAATAAATGTAATCGATAAGTGTTCCCGAATTATATGTTAATGATAGGAAATTTGAAAAAAAAAACCCTTATAAATCAATCCGTCTCCACCCTCCCTCGCCCTCTCTCTCTCTATATCTCTCTCTCTCTCTCTCTCTCTCTCTCTCTCTCTCTCTCTCTCTCTATATATATATATATATATATATATATATATATATATATACATTAAAGAGAATACAATTAATGGACAAATCTCAGGAAAGAGATACACATTCACACAGAGAGAGAGAGAGAGAGAGAGAGAGAGAGAGAGAGAGGAGAGAGAGAGGGGGGATAGAGAGAGGGGGGGATAGAGAGAGGGGGGATAGAGAGAGATGGGGGATAGAGGAAGAGAGAGAGAGAGAGGGGGGGGGTAGAGAGAGAGAGAGAAAGCGAGAGAGAGAGAGAGAGTGAGTGGGGAGGGTAAGATATATAATATATTCCAGCTAGGTCCTGGCGACCTTTAAAGAATTAAAACGTTTGTCTAGACAAGCCTTTCATTGATTTTCTCTTATTTAAGAAAAAAAAATAACAGCTTTTTTTCTCTCTAATTCTTTATAAGCATCACTGGTTAATGGTTCTCTTCTCTTTATTTTTCACACCTCCCATCATGCCTTCACACACCTTAGACTTTTACACAAAGAGTCACCCTTTCAAACATTTTTTTTCTCTTCTCCTCCGCCTCGCCTCTAAAGTCAATCCCCGTCCTCTCTCTCCTTGAGAAAATCAATAGGCACTTAAACGAATTTAGTTTATCTTCCAGTCATTACCAAACACCAAGCATCAACACGCGTAATACCTGTATCTTCCGAACGAAGCTTTTAGAGGAGTCCAAATTGAAAGTTATATAAATTTACCGGTATCCGGTCGATTATCTCCCCTATAAAATGTCCTCGTCCTTACTTCCTGGAAAACCTCAACCGTGCTATAAACCGCACTTTAACTTTATCTTTTTAAAAAACCTTACGCTGTCAATAACAGCGCATCATCAATCAGATGGGTTAAAAAAATGGTAGATTTTCGTGCGGCTATAATGTGGTCTTGTGGTATTATGACACTCGCTTTCGGATCGGAAGGCCTTGGGTTCGAGCCTCGCTCGGTGCATAGTTGAGTCCTTGGAAAAGCTCTTTACTCATATTCTCTCACCGTACTCAGGTACAAAATGAGTACCTGGCCTTTAACAACGTTGTCTCTGTCGGAAAAAAAATTATAATATCGCCTAACAGGCGTCATGACTTGTCCTTAATGTTAAATGTTGCTGTTGGACAGGGACCCCTTGTAAAGCGCTTTGAGCACATTCAGTTGATATTGCGCTATATAAATGCTCTATTTTAAAAAACATTTTATCGATGATGTTTTATATAAGTACAAAACTCTCCAAAGCGCTTCCTAGCTCGTTGGATCTTTTCAAAACGTAGCCTTTTACCCGACGTACCCGTATTTGCAAGTCTGACAACCAAGCTAAATTATGGGCCTATTTATATATTGTTGAAATGGACAATATTTTGCGATGGTTTGAGAATATTTCCATTACAACAATGGGACCAGAACAACTTGGGTTATAAGACCTGCAAATAAGTACACGTTGATTTTACCAAATGTGGTCAGAGGTCCCAAAGTCGAAATATAGAACCTGTTGAATGTTTTGGAATTTGAGTTAATTCCTTCAGTGAGAATAACGGCTTTTATTTCTCACACTTCAAGGTATTTAAATTTCTTGATTTTGTTCATTTATATTATAAGCTAAATTGTCTTCATCCATTTCTTTCCGACATAATACCAGATTTACGATGTAATTCATAAATTTATCTTTGAATTTTATTTCTAATCAGATTACAAGTAGATGCACAAAGATAGAATTTGATTTAAATCAATCATATTTTTCAATACTTCATGTTGTTGACTTGTTGATATAACGAAATTGGGAGGAAATTTGATATACTTGTGATATGAAATAATATTTCTGTTGTCATTGTGAGTGTCTGGGATGCCTTCAGCGACATTATTTGAGCAGTATTCATGAAGTCCGTCGTCTTAGAAAATTGATATTAACATTCTCATTTCATGAATATTTTATTGCTTTTAAATGTTTTCTAACCAATCTTTTATTGGGTTTGATAACAATAATGATGATGATGATGATGATGATTATAATAATAATAATAACAAAAATAACAATAATAATAATAATAATAATAATAATAATAATAATAATAATAATAATAATATATAATAATATAATAATAATAATAATAATAATAATAATAATAATAATAATAATAATAATAATAATAATAATAATAATAATAATAATAATAATAATAATAATAATAATAATAATAATAATAATAATAATAATAATAATAATAATAATAATAATAATAATAATAATAATAATAATAATAATAATAATATATAATATAATAATAATAATAATAATAATAATAATAATAATAATAATAATAATAATAATAATAATAATAATAATATAATATAATAATAATAATAATAATAATAATAATAATAATAATATAATAAAATAATAATAATAAATAATAATAATATAATAATAATAATAATAATAATAATAATAATAAATAATAATAATAAAATAATAATAATAATAAATATAATAATAATATAATAATAATAACAATAATGATAATAATGATAATGATAGTAATAATAAAAATAATAATAATATAATAATAATAATAATAATAATAATAATGATAAATAAAACTTATCAAAGCGCTATATCTCGTCTAAACAGACACTAAGCGCTTGACACTGACATAATTTGAAATAAACAAATACATAAACAAACAGGTCATGAATTGATTACATTTGGAACATGTGGGGGTTTTATTTGTGTTTAAAGGGATGAGAATGACCTACGGGATACTAGTGGGGAATTCAACATTGAGGGGCCACAAACTGAAACGATTGAGGGCCCACCTTACGAAGTATTTTTGGTTTTCGTAAAATTGGTGTTCACTCGATCTCAAGGTTTTTGTTGGAGTATATGCCTTTATAAGATGGGCGGCTATGTGGTTTCGGATCGGAAGGTCCTGTATTCGAGCCTTGTTCGGCGCATAGTTGAGTCCTTGGAAAATATTCTTTACTCACATTCTCTCACAGTTCTCAGGTGTAAAATTAGTACCTGGTCGTTAACAAAAGTGAACTGAGACCGAAACGTATGGTATTCTTTATAAATCTATAAATTTGGAATTTAGACGTTAGATAATAAAAATAGTGTGCTTATGGTCTTTTCTTACGTCTTTTACGCTCTCTGATTTATTTATAGACGTCTAATTATTTTTGCGTTCAATTGTGATGCCCGAATGGAGGAAGTCGTTGCATAATGGCGGCTTCCCTTGTTTCGTCATTTCTCTTTTATGATTTAGTGTTTTTATTCAAATTCTGAAGAAACCAAAAATTATTATTTAATAGACATCGCTCCCAGCGTTTTGTCGTCCCAATCAACCATTCAAATATGACTGTTCTTGGTTTTTTAGTCTTTAAGTCTAAAGAGCTACAGTGTTTGAAACTTATCTCCATTATAATAAGATCTACAATTCAAGTTCTGACTGTGAATCCAAGCAAACCATCTCCAGTTATCCCATTTTAAACATTTTAGCGGCTACCACGTTCAACTTCCTAGGATAAAAACTCCACAACATTCTTTATTTGTAAAACGCCTTGAGCACGTATATTGGAAACATGCTCTAGTCTAGTATTTTTAAAAAATTAAAATCATTTTGTTGAATTTTTTATTTTCTTAGATTTCAGATTTATAGCAGTTCAAAAAGTCTCAAACCTGGTACAATAGAGTCCTGGGTTTGAGACCTTTTGACAAGCTGAGGGTTATTTAATTCGGAAAACTTTTGAAGGACGAGTTTTCGGGCCAAAATTTTAAAAATGTGTTTTTCAGATCAGATCTGGGTTTTTTTCCAGGCATTATGAGGTTTTCAGGATCATGTTTTCATATGAATTT
>NC_088363.1:60729658-60737158 GCF_034508935.2 Berghia stephanieae | reverse complement strand
TTTTAAGACAGAGACAACGCTGTTAACGGAAAGCTGTCCATTTTACACCTGAGTACGGTGAGAGAATGTGAGTAAAGAACTATTTTCAAGGACTCAAAACTATGTGCGAGCATAGAAATCGATTGTCATATCATAAGACAACATAGGCACGGGCATTACTATAATTAACTTTACAACAATTGATACAGTAATATGGTTATAATTAATTTCGAGGAATAAACACAACTTCTTAAATAAAAAATATAAAGATCTTGATAAATCTGGCAACATAATTTCATTTTTATTTGGTGTCGTTTTCCTAAAAGATAATACCAAGGTGAGGTATGGGTCATTAACACTGCATTATTACACTATGGTATCGATGGTCGGTGGATCAAACCTCGGAAGTCTCGATTGTCACTTTCGGTCGCCGGATCAAAATTCTACATACGAGCTTTGCGCACCATGTTTTATATATATATATATATATATATATATATATATATATATATATATATATATATATATATATATATTTCAGAGGTCTGATCCGCCCGAAATTAAATAAAGATCCGCCGATCGTGTAAATCGGGACTTCAGAGGTTTGATCCACCGACCATCGATGTATGACTCACTGTCTCACAGCGGTATTATGTAGAGATGGGCTGAGTGCAGGAACTTGAACTTATGAATAGAATGAAATTGACCTCACTTAGCTCTTTGTCATTGTTTTTAGACAACCATGTGTATGATTAGTTCTCACTAGATTATATTAATCAGGCTATAAATGTTTAAGGTTTTTGTGTGTTGGAGCATTATATCCAGCTGTTGTGAGTATTTTATCTAAACGCATTGCGGCAATAGTCACACGTGAAAAATGTGTGGTTCATTTCCATCCATAATGATAGTGAAAAATACATTATTAAAATATTGTAAACAACTCAAAATTCGCACTTTTAAAACATCATTTTGCTTCTAAATTGACTTTTTTCGTAACAAAATTCATCCCGTCATAATACCGTTTTCAGGCGAATGATCACATATTTATTATTTTTTACAAAACAATCTAGAATAAAATAAAGGCATAAAAAGCACTCTGGAATTACCATTATTGATTTTTTAGCACACTTTTTTATCGGTAATATTATTGCGGCTTTGTTAATGGCATTATATTTTATCAAAGAATCCTAATAAATGTGTCTTAATTAAATCTGAAATGACATTCATTTGTCGTTTTGAAATATTTGATTCTCACAGATAACGAGATAATGATTAAACGACAAAACCAATAAATCGAGTATTTCTCTAATGATGGGAGTCCTGATAGCTCAGTTGGTAGAGCGTTAAACTCAAAGGCAAAGGGTCCTATGTCGAGGTACCTGATTCTATAGTGTTTACAAGGCAAATGTACAAATAGAGAAAGCAATTTCGGCATAAGGAATCCAAAATGCGGCAAAGAGAATTAAATTTAGGCGTGCAATTTTATTGGTTAATTGTTAATATAATTAATAGACACAAATATTCAATAACGAATTCAAAGGCGGCATTGCGAAGCAATTTCGGCACATTAAAAAATCATTTGCCGATTGGGTCTGTTTTTGTTTTCCACAAATAATTAAGAAGAAAATTAATGTTTCAAGATATCATTACATTACATAAAAAGGCTTTTTGAAGCATATGAATGAGTTGAAGATTATATAGCTCTTGACAAAGCGTTTGGGATGAAGCGACATACTTCCTATCACATTGTAAAGAGACGAGTTGACAACAAATGGAATGATAGCAAAAGTTTTTAGTGGAAAATGGGGCAGTTTACGCTGCCGTATCAAATCAGTTAAAGATGTCGTAAACGACCATCTATTTACCAATAGAACCTCATGTAAAGAGCAGTGCAGTAAGCAACATGGTAATGAAATGCTGCTGACACTAAATAAACTTGAACACGAACCGAAACATTGGAATACAGAAAATACGTATTATCTTCATATCAATTTGCGACATGGTAGATACAGGTTGCAGTAAACGATTTTATTTATGTTAATGAAACGGTAATCAATGTGTGAACATAAGAACAAGGGATCGTTTTCAAAGAGGTACTCGGGATTTCCGTCTTGTCATTGGCCGACTAGGGGAAAACATTACGGTGATGTTTGCAGTAAGTAGTTGGTGTGGACTTATTTACTATGAATGACTCGAAGGTGGCATGCCCCATGAACGATTCAATAATTCCCTACTGGATGCAAGCAGACAACGTGGAACGGACTCAGTATATTTCCTATTTGACAATGCACAACACATCGGAATGTCCTAAGCATTCCTTTGATGGAAAACCATATGATCATATTTTTAGCATCATACTCTTTCTTTCTGAACATTTGTGAAAGCGTTTTCAGCTTATTAAAAAACGTTATGAAACATTCTTTAGCAGAAATTCGTCATCATCGTCTTACAGATAGGCTTCAACAGTCGTGACGTCACTTCCCTCGTAATGACGCATAGTAACTTAGTAGCTGTTTCTAAACTATCGGAAAAATGGCGTACGCCCTTATGAAATACTTCTCTGACGGGCATAGAAGTGTATCTAGAGAAGAAAAATATTATAAATCTGATCATGTTTTGACTTTTATACATTCTGATCACATGCCATGTGAAAAAGTTCTAGCCAGCATGAAGAATAAAAGGTACCGATTTTCTTTGTTTAGAACCAAGCTGCTCGTTGCTGGGGGGACGTGACATCAGACTATTTAATCCAATTAACACTGGGAAAGTATGGCAAGTCTTGTTCACCGTCAGAGCAGGGGACAGTTACTCTCATGCCACTAGCGATGCATGCCGCAGTCACATCTTCCTGTCTGTTTGCCATGGACGATATCTTTAATAATATATGAAACTGTTTGAATATTTTTTTGTAAATTAAAAAGGTAGGATTCACCTGTGATCTGTGCATGTCATGGTTGTTTCGTGACTTAATATTTCGATTAAGTTTGATTTAAAAAGCTGAGATAAGGCTGTATAAAGCCGGTTATACATATAATTATTTCTTTTTCACTGAATTACTCTTCTCTTCCCCCCCCCCCCCCCCCCCAATTATTTTTTTAATACAAACAAAACAAACAAATCCAAACCAAAACAAACAAAAAAGAAAATGAACGATACAAAACCCCAACCATTTGTTGAACCTTAATTTTACCCACTGCTGTTTTCTATTTGTTATTTTTGCCCGATTCGGCACTGTTCTCACAATCACAATGCAAATCAACCGCCAGACCTTTTACTGTGAGAAAATGGCTGATCAGTAACCCAGTTCATTTTAAAATAAATGTTACTAGTACTGTTAGTGTTTACAGAGCAAATATGCTTTACAAATTCAAATCTTCAAATTCAGCATTGCGAACCACGATGCGTCATAGGAGAGAGAAAATGCGGCATTAGGAATTCAAATGTGTAAGATGTAAATAGTTGACGTCATAAAATTCATTCAACATTTGTAAGTGACGTAAAATCGTAGTCTAAATTTAGAACGAGAATTCCATTGTTGCAATAAGGAAAGCAAATACGGCATTGCAAATTCAGTTTCGACAAGACGAAAATAATAGTATTGTTATCAAGTTTCTTATCAAACAAAAAAGGAAATGAAAAAAATATGCCTGCTTTGTATTTTGATTCTTAAATCATCACTGACCTTTCTCCAGTGACTAAACTTTTGTTTATCTAATGCCTCCATGCTTATAAAGTGTCTTAGTAACAGGAACAGTAGTATTCATGCCTCGTGGGTGAGTAATCAGCCATCTTCTTACAGTAAAAAGCCTGGAATGAGGCGGTTGATTTGCATCGTGATTGTGAGAATAGTGCCGAAATGGACAAAACTGACCAATAAAAAACAGCAGTGGGTTAAATTCATGCTCAACAATTTTTCACTTTTTTGGGGAGAGAGAGAGAGAGAGAGAGAGAGAGAGAGAGAAAGAGAGAGAGAGAGAGAGAGAGAAAGAGAGAGTGAGAGAGAGAGAGAGAAGAGAAAATAAGTGAGAAAAAATAAAGAAGAAAAAACTGTTTGTATAACCGGCATCATTATACTGCCCCATCTCAGCATGAAATCAAACTTAATCGAATGATTCATTCCCGAAACAACCAAGACATCTATAGATCACAGATTAAATCATAACTGTCTAATTTACAACAACAAAAATATTCAGGCTCATATATTATAGATTATATTATCCATGGCAAACAGACAGGAAGATGAGACCGCATCCGCCTGAAGGCGGCATGCATCGCTAGTGGTGGCGTGAAAGTAACTGTCCCCTGCTCTGACAGTGAGCAAGACTTGCCATACTTTCCCAGTGTTCACGTGTAAGACGATGATGGCGAATTTCTGCTAAATAATGTTTTATAATGTCTTTCTTTAAGCTGAAAGCGCTTTCACAAATGTTCAAAATGGAGGAGTATGATGCTAAAAATATCATATGATTTTCCGTCAAAGAAATGTTTGGGGCATTCCGACGTGTTGGTGCATTGTCAATTATGAAATGTACTGAGTGTTCCGTGTTGTCTGCTTGCATCCAGTAGGAAATTGCTGAATCGTTCTTGGGTCATGCCACCTTCCAGTAATTCATAGTAAATAAGTCCACACCAACTACTTACTGCAAACATCACCGTAATGTTTTCCCCTAGTCGGCCAATGACAAGACGGAAATCCCGAGACCCTCTTTCAAAACGATCCCTTGTTCTTATGTTCACCCATTGATTACCGTTTCATTAACATAAATAAAATCGTTTACTGCAACCTGTATCTACCATGTCGCAAAGTGATATGAAGATAATAAGTATTTTCTGTATTCCAATGTTTCAGTACGCCTTAAGGTTGATTTAGGGTCAGCAGTAGTTCATTACCATGTTGCTTACTGCACTGCTCCTTACGTGAAGTTCTGTTGGTAAATAGATGGTCGTTTACAATTAACTGATTTTATATGGCAGCGTAAACAATTTTACCCCGTTTTCCACCAAAAACATTTATTATTATTCCCTTTAATGTCAACTGGTCGCTTTACAATGTGATAGGCAGTAGATCGCTTCGTCCCAACTTCTTTGTCAAGAGCTATATTATCTTAAAATCTTTTATATGCTTCAAAAAGCCTTCTTAACGATATCTTGGTACATTCATTTTTCATGTTTTCCTCTTAATTTTTTCTGGAAAACCAAAACAGACCCAATCGACAAATGATTTCCTTTTAATGTTCCAAAATTGCTTTCGAAATGTCGCATTTGAATTCGCTATTGAATATTTGTGTCAATTAATAGTGCGTACTCAATTAACAATAGACCAATAAAATGGCACGCCTAAATTGAATTCTCTTTGTAGCATTTGGATTTCTTATGCTGAAATTGCGTTCTCTATTTGTACATTTGCTTCGTAAACACTAGACAAGCATGGATGGATTAGATAAACAAAAGTTTAATCAACGGAGAAGGGCAGTGAAGGTTTAAGAATCAAAATACAAAGCAGGCTTGTTTTTTTTTCATTTCCTTTTTTGTTTGAAATGAAACTTGATAGCAATAATAGTATTTACTTTTGTCCGAAATTGAATTTGCAATGCCGTATTTGCTTTCTTTAATGCAATCAAAGGAACTCCCGTTCTAAAATTAGACTACGATTTTACGTCACTTACGAATGATGAATAAATTTTATGACGTCAACTATTTACATCTTGCACATTTGAATTCCTTATGCCGCATTTTCTCTCTCTATGACGAATTTTGATTCACAATGCCGAATTTGAAAAGCAATAAAGCACATTTGCTCTGTAAACACTATATTTAATCTCCGAAACGAAATCGTTATTTGCTATAGTTTATCTACCTATACAAATGATAGCAAGTAATCTTGACTGGGCGCCTCAAAACAGTAATATGCCTGAACCATTTTGAAACTAAAAATTTGAGTTTGAGTAAAGTGTATATGTCTTATTGAGGAGGAGAATAAAGAAACAAAAGTGTGATGACAAAAACGGGTTCCTCTCGCATTGGAAGTGTAAAACTACTCTTCCAAAGGACCGGATACATACCTTGTGTAATTGATCTTCAGGTTTCAGAGTGATGGCATCTTATCTTCTGGTCTAAATACGCACTGGTTGTCATTAAAGATCGTCAATCGTCTCTCTTTTACGTACTGTGATCCGTAAAACTAAAACACTTATGTAAACGTATGGTTCAACGTTTAACATATTCGCTATTAATCCTCCAAAGGGCTGGTTACATATACATTTTGTGGATTTTTGGAACCGGAAAAGTGGAGAATGTGACGTCATGACTTTTCTTCCCTATTCTGCGGGGCTATAATTTGGTCTAGTGGTATGACACTCGCTTTCGGATCGGAAGGTTCTGGGTTCAGGCTATGCTCGGAGCATAGTGGAGTCCCTGGAAAAGGCTCTTTACTCACATTCTCTCGCCGTACTCAGGTGTAAAATGAGTACCTGGCCGTAAATAGCGTTGTGTCTGTCCGAAAAAAAAGTCTGTAATATTGCCTAACAGGAGTCATGTCCCGACCTTCATGTTAAGCACGTTTAGTGGATATTGCTCCTATTTAATTATTTTATTAATACAATTAGTATGGCTCAGTTGGTAGAGCACTCGCTTCAAACGCCAAGGGACCGAGATCGATCCCGGGTGCAGTGGAGATTTTTTCTAATCCCCAGTAGTAGCTGGATAGCTGGGTATAATAGATCTGGCGGAAATTACTTTGCGACAGACTAGCGTCCTATCCAAAGAGTAGCAAGCAATTGCTATTGTCCGTTTCACATTAAAGAAACCGTGATAAGCTCCGGCTCCTTAGGCCTAATGGCTCTGAAAGACTACTTAAATGGCCATACATTACATGGTTGAAATTTCTTACATGATCAAACCCGCCTAATATTGACAACAGCAGAGATTTTCAGAAAAAAATGAAGTGTCCTTCATTGTTGAACTGAATCCGAATGGCTTCACTTATGGTTAAGAAATGTTAAAAAATTAACTCTTTATTGTTCTGATTAAGGTTATTTTCTTTTGATTAAATCAAGCTATGCTGTATGTCTTCATGCACATTGCAGTGTCACAGAGACAGAAAAACACACACACGCACACACACGCACACACATACACACAAACACACCCACACACACACAAACGCACAAGCATACAATTACTGTCAAATAATTAATTTCATCAGGAGAGTAGCATTATCATCATCACCATCATCACCATTATCATCGTCATCATCATCATCATCATCATCATCATCATCATCATCATCATCATCATCATCATCATCATCATCATCATCATCATCATCATCATCATCATCATCATCATCATCATCATCATCATCATCATCATCATTATCGTCTTCATTATCATAAAGACATCATGAATTTATTTTTTTTTAACGAAATTATCGAATACACGGACAGTTGAATTGAATCTTACAAAACGTAAGGCCACATCCAACCTAGCAGACAAGCTAATCCTGTGATTCCATTCTTGTTT
>NC_088363.1:60699658-60724658 GCF_034508935.2 Berghia stephanieae | reverse complement strand
TCAAAACATGATCAAATTTATGTTTTTTTTTCCCCTCGGGATACGCTTTTATGCTCGCCGGAGAAATATTTCATACGGGCGTCCGCCATTGTTCCGATAGTTTAGAGCCAGTGTTACTAAGTTACCATGCGTCATTAGGAAGAAAGTGACGTTACGACTGTTGAAGAGTATTGCCAAATAATTTTATGAAAGATGAAAAACTGTTAGACGAATGCGAATAACGCTAGTTCTTTTCCTAATTTTGTAGTGGATATAGAACATAATAATGAGGACAACTCACATGTTTTATAATGCTTTCTGATATCACTCACATGTTACATAAAGGGAATGAAGTTGACATCGCTTGGTTTATTTATTATTTTTAGACAGCTTGTTAGTGATAAAATCTCACTTAATTCTACCAATCAGACTATAAACGTTAAAGGCTTCTAACAGTTTTGTGCGTTTATATGTTTAATGTGACTGTCAGATGTTATGAGTATTCTACCTAAACGCATAGCATCAATATAACGCATCCAGCTTAACCAATGTTAAACCAACAATGCATCACACCTCTAGGATTACGCCTAGAGATCAAGCGACTTAAACCAGGGACAAAGACACACTCTCAATAAATGTTGCTACTTTTGATTTTGTTTTTATGAGCTAACATACCTCGAGGCATTTTTGTCTCATTCTTTAATATTACGATCCAAGGAAAGTTTTGAGAAAAAGATGTCAATAGATAGAGGGATTAAAAACGAGATGGTCCGTGCAGCGGCTGAGGTATAGCATTTACACCAAGACGATTCAAGTTCGAACACCCTGTCGTTCGTTTTTCCTTGAGCAAATAACTTTGCCCTATTAGTTCCCTTTGCTTGCTGCACTACGGCAAACTATGTTGTTTTGGGGTTTGTTTTTTTTTGTTGTGTGTTGTTTTGCTTTGTTTTGTTTTCTTTTCTTTTTGTTGTTTGTGTTATTTGTTTCTTTATATTTTTTTTTCTTTTTTTTTTCTAGTTTTTTTTTAAATATTTTTTTTGTAAACCATAAAGTGACCGAATGGCTAATGTATTGTAATGTGATCCGGAAGGTCCCGGGTTCGAGCACCGTTTCAGGCACTTTTTTCCTTGGGCAAGATTATTAATCCCCTATTTGCTCACATTGGACAACGTTATTGTTTGATGACTAATGCTGACATGGCGGAGGCGTTATTTTTAGATCTTACTGGACAGTTACTGCTGGTGGTTTTTGTTGACTCTTTATCAGCATTTAACACCACATCTGCTAATAAGAAAAATGCTTGAGCTAAACATAAATAAATTCATTATCTTTTAGGTCCTTGAATTTCCAACTGATATATTATAGTATGTACAGTCTAGTTCAGTCTCACATAAAACTCCATTGTCACAACTACTGAGTACTTAGGTCTTTGGGTTGTTAACTTTCACCACTACTATTTACAATCTATATTAATGATTGCAGAAGCAAAAGCCTGATATTGTATCTACAATTTCTGACGACACCAGACAGCCCTATATTAAACAACAACGGTTCAGATTGAAAAAAAAAATAATTGATTCTCTGCTCTCATGGTGTGACAAGGCTGACCGCTTATCTTTTATCGAAACTTACAAATTTTGAATTGATAGATCACCTGTGCACGTTGAAAATCTTATTAGATGGTGTTTATCAGGAGAAGGCAACTTCTCCACGAACCAAATTATTTGACGTCCGTCTAAAACCACATATTTCATCGACTGCTTGACTCCCTGACTCGGTGAGAGGTGTTCCCTTCGTAACATCGCAAAGTTTATTGAGGATTTTCTAACCCATTGTCTAAACGCCTTCAAAATGTCTCAGAGCAGCTGCCTTTTGTATATATCTCTTCGCACAGTGAACGAAAGTCGTCGGCAAAAAACTATCAAAATACTTCTGCCTCGTACATTTTAGTATTCACGGTAATTCCAACCATATTTTCATTTTCGACAATTGTCAAAGTTGACAAAGTCCCTGCACATCTCAGATTCGACATTTGTCGAAATTGGCAAAGTATATTTACTTTTTAAATTCCATTACGTCTTTCAGTGTTGATAAAAAAATATGTTTACATAGAATTCACTTTATTTATTTTAACCTTTTTGTTTTATATATATATATATATATATATATATATATATATATATATATATATATATATGTCTCTCTCTCTCTCTCTCTCTCATATATATATATATATATATATATATAATATTATAATATATATGAACGTATTATATATCACGCTTACTCTTATCTACTTTAAATTATTTTTATTTACTATATTGTGCTATTATTATTGTGAAAAATGATAAATTATAATACCTAATTATTCATTCTTATAATTCAGCGATGTAAGCATAATAATTTCCTTAATGAGGACTGAAATATAATTATCATTGTGATTTATCTTTTAAAAGTTTAGGTGATCTATTGATTTGTTTATTTATTTATAAACTTATTCTACGCACGGGCAAGGGGATCATCGTGTTTTGGTTATAAATGTAATGGCAAAGGGGTTTTCAGATGAGTGTAGATTATTTACAGTTATCCGTCATTCCATCACTATCATATGGAGGGAGAAAGGGTGTAATATAAACACAATTTTGACTCATAATTTTACCAAGATGTGTAATATCCCCCCCTCTCTCTCTCTCTCTCTCTCTCTCTCTCTCTCTCTTTCTCTCTCTCTCTCTCTCTCTCTCTCCTTCTCTCTCTCTCTTTCAATCTCCCCCTCGTCCTTTTTCTCATTCATTCATTGTCAAATCTGACACCACAGAAGAATAGTTGGTCTAATGAAGACAAACGAGAGGACATTGTTATAAGAGATCTCACTAAAGCGGTACTTTCAAAAATCAAGGGAAAAGACCCTTAATCTGACTTCTTGTACACAACTATGTAATAGCACTTGTTTGTTTGCTTGTTTGTTGCGTACCAATTGGTAATCATGACGTAGATACATTAATTTATAGTTGCGTATCTACACTGCACAGGAAACAGACATTCTGAATCATAATGTTATCTTTAAATTCTTTACATTTAGTTGTAAAACATTCTCCGTCTATTCATTAAGTTAGGCACATTTGTGATCTATTGCATCAAGCGGTAATATATCTGGGTAAACCAGATGGTACTGGTTCCGATAGCTCAATGATTGAGCACTCTCTTCACAAGTAAAGGAGTCGAGATCGATCCCGGGTGTAGTCGATATTTTTTCTGACCCTCCTGTCGACCCAACAGTGATTGGATAGCTTGTGTCTGTTAGATCCGGCGGAATGTACTTTGCGATAGACTAGCATCCTATCCAAATGGTAGCAAACAATTGCTTTTGTCCATTTCACGCTATAGAAACCGGGATAAACTCCGACTTCATGGGTCAAATGTATCTGAAGGACTACTTTCAAAACCAGATCGCAGCAGCAGCTTCTAATGGTGTCACACAACTGTGTTATGGTGATCATCACAGCAATCGAGTACGGTCGCGAACCGGCCCCGGAAGCTTCGTGACAACGCAACGTTCAACTAGATGCCCTCTTTCGGAGGATCGTCGTGCAAGAGCTTGAATACCTTAATGATCCTGAAGGTGACGCCAGCCCAGATATAATCACGCTGGAACAGCTGATTGTGAAATGTCCGACTAAGAATGATCGAACCCGGCGTCCAGACAAGGCCTACCTTCTCCTGGGCAACATCCACACAATAGCCATACGCTACTAATACTGCTAACTAGACGCTCTGCGGTTTTGGGCTCTTGACCACAACGGGTACATGTTGGACAATGGCAAATCCCCTCTGATGTAGTAAGCGTGCCTGCTTGAGGCAGGTTCTTGACCAGATGGCAAAAGTGGTTTTCATTGTAGAAATGAACAGAGCTGTGAGGTTTCAGTTTTTTGCCACATTGGGAAACTTTTATCTTTTATTTTCAATAATTTTGTCTTATGGATCCAAGTTTCTTATCTTGAATTTAATATATTACAATCCCTTTTAAGCGTTTAATTCACAATGACAAAATACCGTTTTGAGGCGATGGGTCACATTTATGGACGAGTTGGCTAATTATAGAATTGTACAGATACTTTGTATTATTTCTTACTTTGTATAAAAATGTTTATTCGCATTGGAAATTGAGCTATATACCGATATCGAAAAATTGCTTTGTACCCCTTTTAATGTGCTTTGGTCAGAGCAGTGGATAATATACAATTCTTACGATTCCTCTTTTTATTTGTTTGGAATCCCGGACGTGTTCCCAACTGCTGCAAGAGCTTGCGAATGCCCGTTGGGAACAAAGTTCGAATTCAAAACGCAAGAGTGTAAGAAATATTTTATTCTACCCCTAAACAGATTCCGATTTCGTAATCTTCGAATAAAAGGCATATTCAAAAATGTTTAAAACAATACTTCCTTTATAAGAAACTAATTTTATTGAAATTTAAGCTTTATAATCTGACGTCGCTAATTGTTATTGTAACCTTTATGTCATTTGTCGTTACTATTTAATTTATGGGGAGAGGTTTTAGAAAAGGCCATTTCTCTTCTCGTTTTTAATTAGTTAAAAGTACATATGTTTTTATTACAACGGCACATATAATATAATATGAACGGGCCTCTATACCCAATTCGTGCTTTAAATATTAGCCTAACCTTCGGGACTAAAACAACAGGATTGTTCTTTGGAATCGTAATGCTCGTGCTTGTTAAATCAAACAATAAGTTATTAATAACCTGAGGTCAGTGAACTCTGAAACGAGACAGCACTTTTGTTTTGGTGTCAGGCTTCATATGGATTAGTTTTACAGTACTCGTGACCAATAGGACGAACTTTTACAGGTTCCTTGCTGTAATAAATAATGATAATAATACATATATAAACTTAATATATATATATATATATATATATATATATATATATATATATATATAACCGTAATATATATATGTATATATATATATATATATATATATATATATATATATATATATAACATTTAAAAGATAATTAAGATAGTTTGACTTCTACAACGTTGTTATCGAGCGTTGCTCTCATCAGGAAGTGGAAGTGAAAGTAGAATCTATAAAAATACGAAAACACAACAATCTCGTACTTTCACTTCCACTTCCTGATGAGAGCAACGCTCGATAACAACGCTGTAGAAGTAAAACTATCTTAATTATCTTTCAAATGTTTATAAACAGCTCCTTTTATACTAAAGTTGAGCACTATTATTTCATGGTTTTTGTTTTATAATATATATATATATATATATATATATATATATATATATATTTTTTTAAAATATTTACCACAATGTTTGAGACAGCCTACATTAATGTTTCAGGCTCAATTTGCCATCGTCAGGACTGAGTTGTTTTGTTGACTGTTGTTGTTTCTTGAAGTGGTTCCGGTTTAAAGTTAATTAACAAGAATTTCCGCCGATGTGGACACGTTCCGTACATCTCACTTTTCGTGTTGAGTGTGGCTTCATGAGGGTGTTTGATTATAGTATATTTCTCTTCCAGGCATAAGCTACATTGTTTTGATGTTGGTGTATATCCTGTTGCTTTAGATAAAATTTTCCATGAAATGTTGTGGTCTAGTTTGTTTTCTTTTAATTTCCAAATATGTTCGCTGAGTTTTGTGGATTTTTTTTGTTAGTGTTTCTAAATGTTGAGGTGTTTTCTCTGTTTTCCGAAAGATCGTGAGAGATATTCAACGTCGCAGCCACCCCGTACAAAGAAGCACTCACAAAAAGCGGATACAACACACCATTTGAATACACAGACGCCTCCCTCTCATGTAAACCCCAACACACAAGTGAAGAACGCAAAACAAGAAAACGCCACATAACTTGGTTCAACCCACCTTTCGACAAAAACATCAGCACAAACATAGGACAGCAGTTCCTGAAGTTAATTGATACACACTTTCCAAAAAACCACAAGCTACATAAAATTATCAACAGGAATACCATAAAAATAAGCTACTCGTGTATGCGCAACATAGAACAAATAATTTCAAGCCACAACAAAAAAATATTAATAAACCACCGACAAGAGCAAAACCCACCCACCAGAAAATGCAACTGCAGAAATAAAGAACATTGCCCGCTAAACAAACAATGCTTAGAATCAAGTTTAATTTACCAAGCCACAGTCACAGAAACTAAAACAAACAAGCAAGAAAAATATGTAGGACTAACAGAAAATAATTTCAAAACAAGATACAACCTCCACACCTCAACATTTAGAAACACTAACAAAAAAACATCCACAAAACTCAGCGAACATATTTGGAAATTAAAAGACAACAAACTAGACCACAACATTTCATGGAAAATGTTATCTAAAGCAACAGGATACACACCAACATCAAAACAATGTAGCTTATGCCTGGAAGAGAAATATACTATAATCAAACACCCTCATGAATCCACACTCAACACGAAAAGTGAGATGTACGGAACGTGTCCACATCGGCGGAAATTCTTGTTAATTAACTTTAAACCGGAACCACTTCAAGAAACAACAACAGTCAACAAAACAACTCAGTCCTGACGATGGCAAATTGAGCCTGAAACATTAATGTAGACTGTCTCAAACATTGTGGTAAATATTTTAAAAAATAATAATTCGCTCCATTACTACATGTCGAGCACTTTTCGTACCATATTTGTATCAAACACGATTCAATATATATATATATATATATATATATATATATATATATATATATATATATATATATATATATGGTTGAGGGCAATTAGCTGGATTGACATAGAGTGTTCGACAGTTTCTTGGAGAGAATTATTTATTTATTCACGCTACAGAAACCGGGATAAACTCAGGCTCCATGGGCCCAATGGCTCTGAATGAGATTATTTCTTTAGGCTCAATTCCAAGGGAAGACTGGAAGACAAATTGATTTTGGGTTACTCTTTACATTTACTCAATTCTTGACATATGGGTTAAGATATGTAGATTTTACAGAATAAGAATGTTATTTGTGGAACATACTCGTACCTTATACTTTTGGGACGGACTGTATACTATATAAATTGCCCTCCCTCCCCCCCCCCCCCCCCTCTCTCTCTCTCTCTCTCTCTCTCTCTCTCTCTCTCTCTCTCCTCTATCATCTACTACTCTCCTCTCTCTCTCTCTCTCTCTTTCTCCCTCTCTTTTTTGCTCGCTCTCTCTTTCTTTTTTTATTTATTTCTCTCTCTCTCTCTCTCTCCCTCTCTCTCTCTCTCTCCTCTCTCTCTCTCCTCCCTTTCCCTATTCACATGCCTCTCTCCATAGGTGTCTCTCTTTCTAACTCCGTTATTCTTTCTTCCCCCCCCCCAACCTCTCTCATTCTCTATCTATCTTGCTCTCTTTCTATCAATCTGTTCTTGAGGTCTAACCTGGACACCAAAAATCACTACTGGGTGAACATTTACAATTAGAAATCAATGACTCAACTCAAAGGTGATTAGAGACTTGTCAATGTGTGCAGTGTGCAGGTGTTGAGTGCTCTTCAAATTACCCCACCGGGACCCACGACTGTATAAATCACTTGATTTATCTAAAACCGATTTCATGTGCAATGCCTTTTCTCACCGCTTAGAATCTATTTTTTATGTTATCACTCTATAATTTGTTTACTCCATGCTTTCCTGCATACATCACTCCATTAGAGTTTTTTTTTTTTTGAATAAGCTTTAAAGTTCAGAAGTCACTGAGGAAAAACAATTACCCACCGTGTCGTTTTGAGAGATGGATAGATTGGTAGTGGCGGAGACAAGCCTTGGGCTGTAGGTTAATGGAGGACGACGGGTGGAATACTAATGGTCCACAAGGACAGCATACTCAATATACTGGCAATTATCACAATACGCCTCTAGGAAAAAAGGCCTTAATGGGTTGGAGTGTGACAGACTTATCCTGTCTCTGGAATATTTAAGGTTTCGTATGGGATATTATCAGAGTTTTAAGCTCAACAAAGCATAAATAATTGGTTTCCAAGCTCAAGATGGTTAAGCCTTTATTATCCCCAAATGTGACATACACGTTGTGTCCTAAATGGCAAAAGCAACCACCGCACAAGTAATGGGACCAGGCTTAACCCAATGTTCAGGCGAGTTTTTCTATTCTCATTGTCACCTCTATCCCTAAAGCAGACAAAGATCAAAGATTATAAGTATGATTTTATTCTCAGTTACCTTCAACCATAATATTTGCAATTTGCCAGCTGTTTTAAGAATAAAATGAAGTAAACCATAATAGGGGAATTGATTGCAGTGAATGGATATTAAAACAAACGTCATAAACAGTAACCTTTGATGTACCAGAAATAATTCCCATTGGACAAAGCAACTTTTCTAGTGTTTTCACCAGTCTTTTTAAATGTTCAGATGAAACTGATTGAACTAGAACACGGAGTGCTTTTAAAGCGCATTTTTCATTCTCGGGTCTCTGAAGGAGAAACTCTTGAAATTATTTCTGACTTCAAAGTCAAACATTTCCCAATAATATACTCTGCTCACAATTTGATTTTTTAAAAATGGTATTAAAGAAGTGAATCAGAATGTCGTACAAGTTGAAAGTTGACGACTACAAAGGACTTTTTTTGGTTAGTTTCCTTTGATTTATTATTGATTTTACCTGTATTTATTGGAAAGTCTATGTAAATGTATCTTTCATATCCATTATTGCCTAAAATAAACATATAAACCAAACAATAACAATTCTCTGATTGTTCAACTGTCATATTATTGTTGTAAAATTATTTATTAGATAAACTCCAGCAATAAATTCCTTGATACATGTTCAATGTTAATTATATTACTGAGAAAAAAATCTCGATCATTATAACCTGCACAGACCTTTTGTTTATTCAATTTTGAGCTTGATTGAAAGTTTTGTATAAAATTACCAAAGTGTATTATATCCTTTGTATTATTGTTTTGTAGTTTGCTGTGTTGTTGTTGTTGTTGTTTGTTTTGTCTGTTTTTTGTTTGTTTTTTAAATAGGATGAGTTGGAGAACGGGGTGTTTTTCTTTGAACAATGCTTTCGGCAGAAAGTAAATAGTTATGCATAATCTTAAAAGAACGTCACGTATTGCTTACCTTTGGTCTTGGTGATTGTGAAGGTTCAGGCGTAACTCTTTCAATTTCAGGAATGGGCGTAGGCGGACACATACTGCTGGAAGGCGCGTTAAGGTGTAAGAAGGCGGAGGAAGAGGAAGCGTTATCCCCTCTAAATGCGTGGAAATCTGGAAACATCAAAGAGGACTCGCTCTCTTTCCGAATGAATTCAATTTTCTCCCGAAGAGCGTCGGACTCTCTTCGTAGATGGTTTGCTCTCACCCTGAGGTCTTCCGACTTTGCAAGGATTGTTTTTTGCTCATCGTTGTTGACAGCATCGGTTTTAGAAGAGAGCTGTTCCGATTTAGAACGGAGTGCGTCTGATTTTAGCTTAAGCATGTCAGAAGTGGCGCGTAGATAGTCAGAATTGGCTTTTAATGAATCGCAGCGACACTGGATTGGGTCAGAACGAACTCTATATAGATCGGCTCTAGCACGACCATACTCTGGAATATTTGGAAGGAATCCTAAATCAAAAAAAGGTCTCCTATCGCTGAAAGTCGGTGATTGACCTGTTGTGGACAAGAAAAAGTGAAGAAGAAATATTAAGTAGTATTCTGGCTTACTCTTTTTTTTTTAAAAAAAGACACTTTGATCGATAGACAGTCATATGGCTATTAGATTATCATGATAATTTGAATTTCATTTCAAGATATATTTTGGTACTCTTTTCATTGGTGAACCCCGCGAATACTTCCTGAATACTTGTTTAAAAAATTAGTTCCGGTTACTAATTTTCATTTGCTGTGAATGTTAGCTTAGATTTTGTTATTATTATTTGCTTCTTTTTTTTTGGGGTCTGATTTTAGGTTTTTGTTTCTCTTTTACGTTTAACGACTTTTAAGAGACAGTTTTAGAGCAAAAAGGCTCATGGTGGCAAGAGGTTATCCTGATTAATGTAGTGTCAAAAAACCGTATCAACAGCTCGCTATCATTTGGATGGCATGCTTATCTATCCCCACCTATTTTTCATCTAAGAGACCTACCTAATTTATTTTTGCTGTTTTAACGGAGAGACCTGAAAAAAAGCTTGGATACAACTCGAAATCAACTGATGAATAGTGACTCCACTTGATGACTCGTGTTAACATTCTCTGTGCACTTATACATACACCGTCAATAGATCACGATGTTTACAAAAGTTAATGTCTCATTTTGAGTGTGTTTATAGTTTGTGTTAGGACAAGACTTAAGGGGAGGGGCGACACCTGAAACTATTTTCAAGAATAATGGCTATATCCAATAGGTTTTTATATTGGGACATTGCCTATGACCAATGGATTCGAACCATGTGATTTATTTCGGTGGGCGTGTCCGGTTGCCATGGTGACGGCCGCCATCTTGGATTTTACTCTTCTCTGGGTGCTATTTTTAAAAGTTACTTTCTCAATAAGTTTCCATGGAATTTTCTTGAAATTTTGCATGGTTGTATTTTTGTATATTATAAAAAAAATACAGAGCATTTTTTTAATATTTTTAATAGATTTTTATTTATAAATTAAAAAAAAAATTTTTTTTCGGTATGATAAAAATCATGTTTTTTGACATAAAAATGTCAATTTTTCAAAAAATAATAAAGATATTTAAAATTCCTTCTGTATGATTTTAGATAATCACTATAGCTCTAGACATGCAAAGTTTTAAACAAATTGATTGATAAATGACAAAATAAGATAAAAAAGATTGTTAAAAAATGTCATTTTGAGAAAAACGAGATCAAAGATAACTATGAATGAAAATAATAAGACAAAACGGTACAACCAGCTCAAAACATACCAGCACCGTATGAGGGTCCCCCGTGTTCTTTTTCTGCCTCCCTCTGGGCTTTTTCACGGGTCTGAGCTTTCATTTTGCCTCTTTTTTTTTCTCTTTATGTTGAGCAACCCTTATGCTTTGGTCAAGTCTTTTTGACTCTGCTTCCTGACTCAACATCTGGGAGTGTTCTCCCAGTCCACCGATGCTCAAAGACACTTTCAGGATGTTATTTCTGTTGGACCAAAATTATACTCTGCACCAAACTCAACTTTTTTTCAGGGAATGGAAGTATGTTTTATGGCATCTTGACCAAACAGAATTATGAGACCTTTCGTTTGGATTTTGTGCTGTCTTCATCTCACAACAAATCATATACAAGCTTCAAGTGCTCATGAAGCAAATCAAAATTCAAAGGTGTATGTAGACGCTGCTTGTGTCAACAGGATACACATGGGCAGCAATATATTTTTTATAAAAGCATATGGAGTCCGGTTCAGGAGGACAATACCTATGTTGAGGGAAGTCATTGGTGGAATAACCATGGTAAAGACCGGCAAGAATAGCCCATCTCATTTCTTTCCGCTGCGGCATTGCTTGGAATCGCTTTATCATAATACTACTATCACACACCACATTCCAATCAAAGATTTGTGGCCACGGGTCAACCACGAGCCATCATAACTTTCTTGCTTTCTTGGCTTATGTAGCAAATAATTGTTGCCAACGTTTGGATTTTTTTGTCACTTTAGGTATATTTATAATAATCCAGTAAAAATTGGAAATATTTAGAGATAATTAACGTGAATACGTGTCAAAATTTGATAAAACAATTGATCAATCGGAATGTAAACAAATCGTAGTAAAAGTAATAGTAATAGAGGCGAACTTTCACCCTGACTCAACATCCAATCCCTGGCGCGGAGTCGGAGGTCGAGAACAAGGTCAGCCAATCAGATCCCACCATTCGTGATCACGTTGTATTTACCTGACAACTTGACCTCTTATCAGCTGTTTGACACACAATCTTTGTTCGCGACTAACAGTTTCTAAACCCCTCCCCTGCCCATATTGTGATATTTATGAGACTGAAACCTTGTCAACTAGACGGGCAAAGAGTAGACTAAACTATCGATATCAAAATCTACAACATCGATATGTATTATAATGCTTTTCAGCCCTATTATTTTCAGTTGAATTCTCACAAAAAATTGAAAAGTTTGGTATTTTCATGTCGACTTCCATGTTTATGAAAGACGATTTACAAACTTTATATTATCCAAATCACCTTCTCAGTGCTGAAAATATGTGAAAAAATGATTGTTCTTTTATAATAAATAAAAAACTGAAATTTTATATTTTGACCCAAAAATCGATATTTCAGGTGTCGCCCCTCCCCTTAAAATTCTTGGCCGTAGACGTCTATATTATATAATAAGTCTTTGAAACGAGAATATATTAAAGAACGCTATCATTCGTTTTTCTTCATTTCCAATGATCTATCACCCGAATGATTAAAGTAATATACAAAAAGGTATTGAGTAAGAGACAAACAAATCAACGATATCCCGAGCTCAGTAATTTTAGAAAACTTTTAAAAACATTCCTTTTCAACCAGGATTTTGAATATCGACAATACTACACGTTTTGTGTTACCTATTGTCTTTGTATGTGTAGTGCCTTAGAGCTCTTAATGGACTGCGCACTATAAATCAATTATTACATATATACGAAAAAACACAACATCAACATCGGCATCACTAAAATAAATTTCAACAGTGAACTATAGTAGTCACATTTAAGTTGACTGTTGAAATTTATTCCGCAAAGTTTGATAGTTTTTGCCAAGATGATGCTAATTTATATAGATCGATATTAAACGAGTTTTCTTTAAAATATAAGTTTTCAAGAGTACCACAGTTAACTGTTTAAGGACACTATATAGAATTTCTTAACCCTAGCCTTACCAACCATAGGAAAATCGCCACATTCGGTGGGATACAGCCAACATTATCCTCATGTAGGTCCAGGGTGCAAAGTCGAGTCCCTGTAAAAGGCTCTTTACTCACATTCTACCATCGTACTCAGGTGTAAATGGAGAACCCGACCGTTAACATTGTTGTTTCCGATGCAAAAGATCTGTAATATCGCCCTATAACCGCCATTTCTCGTCCTACATGCTAAGCGTTCCTGTTGGCTGGAGAACCCCTTGTAAAGCGCTTCGAAATCGGCTTGAGGATTGGGCTATATAAATGATCAATTTTTCTTCGTTGAAGAAAATCTATTATCTTTAACCTCGCTATAGTTGCGAATTGCTACGGTGGTCCATAAATTTATTTTTACTGCAAAGTGCAATGTGACTATTTACCTGGAGAGAATCCAGAAGCTCTGGAGTGGGCACTTCGTTGCAAGACTGTTGGCGCTGACTGTCTGCGTGGTCTTCGGGTTCGACTGTACCGCCGACGCTTTAGGACCGTGGTTCCAGTCCTAATAAAGATAAAATTGTAGTCGTATAGGAATTATAATGTTTAGAGGATTAATTCTTTGCTGAACTTGACAAAAAGTTGTATTAAATCTTACGCCATTAATCTGAAAGAACCAACCATATGATTAAACTCAGCATTTAACGAAAAAGACTTTCAAAAGTAATATGTAATCTGACGTAATTGAGCCATTATATAAAAAGTGTATATACAAGTGAACACATGGTCTTTATTGGTGTGTACTGTTTTTTCATTGATATGGTATGTTTGTTTAAATTGTAATGTGTTGCATCGTATTTCGGTATCTAGACTAACCTAAGATCAGTGTACTATCAGATTGCTTGTCTGAGCAAGAATTAAAGGATGTTGTAACGTTAAAATTAGATTGTGTCGTTTGTCAAAGTTCAGATTTTTTTTGGATCAAACTTTATTTATTAAACGTTTCAAAGACTAAGAATCCTTTAAATACCATTCTAGTATAATAAATGAAGCTGGCGTGCGTTTGCTCTTTGTTATTGTTTTAGAGCTCAATTTGGGTGATTAGTTCTCACTAAATTTCCTCAAGTAAACTAAATAAGTTTACAGTTACACATATATTTATGTTACGAGTAGTATGATTGATCTGGCGAGCACAACTTGGGACCTCGCGAAGTAAGTCCCAGATTTTGAGAGTTTTTGCCAAGATGAGGGTCATTTAAATCGATCGAAATCTGAGGGATGAGTTTTCTGGCCAAATGTTAAATACGTGTTTATCCAGAGTACGGCCGTCAACTGGTTAAGAATGAATAAAATTCATTTGTCTTACCTTGTCAGCATTAGCTTGGACATGACGAGGATTCCAGGGTCATCCGAGTTCAGGCCGGGCGGTGGAAACCCTTTGAACTCTTTCATTCATCTGGAAATGGACAGAGGTAGCAACACTATAATGATTGTCTCTCAGGCTGATGATATCTCAAAGATACCACGGTTTCTAAGCAAGAATCTATCTTTACTTATTAATAATTAATTGGGTCAATAGCGAAAATTAATATATTGGAAGCACTTCATGTCTGGATACAAGACTTTTTGTGACAAAAAAAATCAATAACAGAGCAAAAAAAAAAAAACATATCCATTAAGGAAAATGACCATGTTGAAGGCCCAAGGACAGAGAATTCAACTGTCAAACATATTTTTCTCCCCGGGCGGTCAACACAGCCCTCCACCATGAATATTGCTGTCATTTGATTTATGGCCGACCTTTGCAATAAGACAATAATGACAATTATTATTTTCAAAAAGGAAATGATATTTATTATTCCTTACTTCTACCACAAAGTTGTAACTCTTGCTAGCGTTGATTGTATAAAATCAATATTGTCCCCTATATGTTATTTTAATGCTACTATTGCAGTTATCGTCACATTACTGTGAATCATCTCAAATTATGTTTTGATATGGAAGGATGTGAGGTCCTAAATCATGCCATAATTGACAGTAAGTTCATTTGCAAGGTTTGCAACAGGCTATAAATATTTACAAATCAAGGAAGTGAAAATCACTAATGCCATTGAAAAGAAAAATCGATTGAAATATTTCAAGATTTTGTTTTGATGTGTTGTTGTAACAGAGTTTGTACAAACATTGATATGATTTCAAAATGTCATGATGGCGCCGTTGCCACGGTAACAAGATCGTCCGTAGTGCGGAAAATTTAGTCAAGAATTCGTGACTTGTCGTCTTAAAAAATTTCAGCTATAGTCTCCATTTCAAAAAAATGCTTTATTGTTCTTTTTTGTTGGTTTCTTTGTGTGTTTGGTGTGATATTTGAAGATTTCATATTGATTTTAGAAGGGTTTGTTATCAACGAAAGGACAAACTTTTGCTAAATTTGACTAACAATGCTGTTTTTCGCAATGTTTCAGGTCACTGTTTTACCAAAGAATTTCAATTGTTCCATATTAATTCATTTGTGTATGTTATATATCGGAGTTTACCGACCATTATTTTTGCATATTGCCACTTGCACGGTCACATGGTGATTAAAGACAAGACCTTACTTTTTGAAACAGTGTTTCGGTCGCCGATAAAGCTGAAAATGTAGTGATTTATACAAAAACTGAAATGCAGAGAACGATGCTTTTTTGAAGTATCGTATCTAAAAATTGCTTCAAGTGGGAGTTTTGGTGGTACGCACACAATTCTTATAAAGGTCATTTGCTTTTCTCCTTGAAATCGACTCAGGTTTTGGAAATACCATTCATATTAAATACTTCTAAAGGACCTTTCCTGAAAAGAAATATTCTCGCTTTGTTTTTTCGATTTTGAAATAATTCAAAATTCAAAGTTTTATTGTGAACCAATAAATAGGATTTTGTTGGCGAGGAAAATGAGCTTTATCAAATCCATCCGAATCAGTCATTTTGACACAACTACATTTCTTTCACGTTAGTCTGATTTACCTCTACAGACTTTGACAACCTAGTATGCACTAGAAAGAAAACTATTTAGCCGTATCAGATATGCAGTGGGTTTACAATTCCTTCCTTGTGGAGAGATTGAATACCCAATCTGTTATTCCATTCACTCTATAGTCGTATCGATCATCGCCATTGTCATCAGCAAAAACAAGGAAAAGTCACTTACATTTGAGAAATATGTCAATATTGTTCCAACAACAATGGCTATGCCAAACCGTTTCCCAATATTTAAAGAGATATTTTGTTATATCACTTGTAGGTTGTTTGATTATAGATAAAACATCTCTGATGCGGTTATGAAAATAACATTTGAAAGACAAGTCAAAGAAACAGATAGTCAGATAATATAGATGTTTATAGATAGATAGATGAATAGACAGATTGATTGATTGATCGATTGATTGATTGACTGATCGATGATTAGAAGAACAAATAGATAGCTGGATAGATAGATAAATAGATAGATATATAGATAGATACATAGATGTATGGATGGATTGATTGATCGATAGACGGCTTAAATAATGTTAGGATAGGTAGTGGGATAAGTGGATGGAAAGATACAACGAGGAGAACGAGTAACAGAAACTAAGTTGAGAAAATAATAACAAATACATAAAAGACAAGTCCTCAGAGTAATGCCAAGTCCTGGAGGGTAAAATTTAATTGGTTGAGACCAGGAAGGTGCTTGAATGAGATGCTGGGATTAAATGGAAAATGGGTGCGAGAAAGGAGGAGTGGCAATAAGCTAGCAAGAGCGTGTTTGCTTTTGATAGAGAAAAATAGAGAAAGAAAGAGAGATAAAGAAAGAAAGAAAGAAAGAGAGAGAATGAAAGATAGAGGGGAGAGGGCAATGGGATAATCACATGAAGCATTCTCTTCTAAGGCCTTTATACCGGACACAAGGGACATAATAGGTAGGGAGTGAAAAAGGCGAGGGAGACTGCGAGAAAAAGGGATACAATCTCAAGGAACAAAGGGAGTCCGAGAGAGAGAGAGAGAGAGAGAGAGAGAGAGAGAGAGAGAGAGAGAGAGGGGGGGGGCGAGGGTGAGGGGGGGGGGTGAATAGATTTTGAAGTATAAAAGAAAGGTAGAGGGAACGAAGGACGGAGAAAAGGTGGAGAAGAAAGAGACACAACGTTATCTTCAATTATTTTGGATCAAAGAAGATGTGATTAGAGAGAGAGAGAGAGAGAGAGAGAGAGAGAGAGAGAGAGCGAGAGAGCGAGAGGCGATGATGATAATAATTATGGTATCATAATTGGGCGAGTATGCTGCAACAAGTTCTTGGAGCAGATGATGCGATTACAGGGTATTGCCAATGTCTTGTAATACTGAGTGACATCTTTCTCGTGAAATAGCAAGCCTTTTCTAATGTCGACGACCACCATTGATTCTATTGAAGATGACATTTTTCGAACTTTTGCCGTGATATTATTCGATGATGAAATTATCAAATGCACCGTTATCCTTTATTAAACAATACATTAGATACAATATTTACAGTATGTATCTATACTGATTTATCACACATACACACACACACACACACACATATATATATATATATATATATATATATATATATATATATATATATATATATATATCAAGTATAATGCTGATCAATTTGTACAATATTGTTTCGAGCATTCGCTCTCACCAGGAAGTGAAAGTGAAAGTAGAGTGATTTGTTTATTTCAGTACGTTTTCGGCTACTCGATTATTGTGGTTCGTAATTATACGAAAGGTGTTTGTTTCTATGTCTGAATGAATATGTTGGAAACGAACAACTTCTTCATGCAGACATAGAAACAAACAACTTTTATGTAATTACGAACCATCATAATTGCAAAGACGAAAATGTACGATGCCAACTGAAATAAACACAACAATTTACGTTCACTTTCACTGAAATATATATATTGCATCGGAAACAACAATGTTAACGGTCGGGTACTCCATTTACACCTGAGTATGATGAGAGACTGTGCGTTAAGAGCCTTTTACAGGGACTCGACTTTGCACCCCGGACCTACATGAGAATAATGTTGGCTGTATCCCACCGAATGTGGCTATTTTCCTATGGTTGTTAAGGCTAGGGTTAAGAAACTTTGCTGTGTATAGAAATGAATGAAGTCGAGATGCATTGCGTAATTTAGGCCAATGGAGCCGGAGTTTATCCCGTTTTCTATAGCCTGAAACGGACAATAGTAATTGCTTGCTATCCTTTGGATAGGATCTAGTCTATTGTAAAGTATTTTTCGCCAGATCTAACAAACCCACCACCCATTCACAGCTGGGTGGACAAGAGGGTAGGGGTGGGACAGAGAAAAATCTCGACTGCACCCTGGATCGGTCTTGATCCCTTGGTGTGTACAGCTAGTGTTCTACCAACTGAGCGTGATAGTGAACAAATGATATTAAAAGACCCATCTCTCAAAACTGTATTGTGCCGAGGTGATTATAATTTGAGTCTAAGCTTAAATGATAAGATTTAATTTAAAATCAGTTCTTCAATAAAGATAGTTTTGAGATGGCACGCTGAATATTGATCATTTATATAGGCATTTCCAAAGATTCAACTCGTTTAACAATTAGTTTATCAATATGTTTAACAATGCTTCATCGAATCCCTTTGCAGCAGGCCATGCGGAATCATATTTTCATTTCATGCAGAACCAATCGCAAGGTATGCATCCTAACACTCAGACAATATCAGTCACTGCCGGTACTCATTTACTTTTGGATCGAATGTTAAACTTATAGAAAATCATTTATTTTCATTTTAAACTGAATTATCCTTATCTAGTCCATTCGGACATAATATCATTGTCACGTGGTCGGCTCGTATTGGAACATTTATTAAGTATGTGTAGTTGAAGTTTTTATTATTTATCTTTTAAATATAACAGATTGGATGCACCATTCTTAAAGTGAATATAGTATCAATGATCCGATTTATGAAATTAAAGTGTTTTATAAGTTATGCTGCGGCCGTTAGCAGTGTTGTCTCTGTGGAAAAAAAAAGTGTAATATCGCCTAACAGGTGTCATCTCTCGTTCTACATATAACATGTCGCTGTTGGTCAGGGACCCTTTGTAAAGCGTTTTGAGTACATCTAGTGGACATTGCGCTATATATAAAAAGCTCAAGTTTGATAAGTTAAGAGATCTGGGCTTGGAGAAGGATGAGGCTATGAACCGAGATTTATGGAGATGTGACATTCGTTATGGCAACCCTGCAAACTGCGGGATAAGCTGAAAGAAGAAGAAGATAAGTTAAGAGACTAAAGTCATTGAATATCCGGTAATATATTAAAATAATCGTAACCAAAGTCAGTGACCAGCTGGATTTTAATGATAACAAAACGTTGGATCCGCTTTGTTTCCTTGGGTAAGGCATTTTACTTGTATCATCCCACTCGACGCCTGGTGGAAAAGAATACTGAAAATAGCAATAAGAGATAGGGTGTCTGACAGGTAACTTGCACAGTTAGCAAATGAAGTTTAGTCCTAATCTTACGTGACCTTTTGAGAAGTTGAATGAAATGCAGGGAGCATGGAGACTTAGTGGAAAAGCCGAAAGTATTCATTTTTTATCTTCAATTTCTAAGCTGGGTCAATAACCGCGTCATATCATTCAAAATTATAGCAATACTCCCTTTCCATCATCCCTCTAGTCTCTCACACACCGTGTTTTTACTCTCTCTCTCTCTCTCTCTCTCTCTCTCTCTCTCTCTCTCTCTCTCTCTCTCTCTCTCACACACACACACACTCTCTCTATCTCCCTCTTTGTGTGTGTGTGTGTGTGTGTGTGTGTGTGTTAGTTTGTGTATCCCCCCCCCCCTCTCTCTCTCTCCCCACTTTTTTTTACTTGCTTCGGTGGTTCTCTACCTCCCACCGTTTTTGTAATCCTTCTAACAGCATGACCGAAGGGCTGTTGCATACACTGTATTGATGAAAATTATAACGATCATTTTCTGAATCATCTGTATTTTGTTTGGCAATACGTTGCGTTTTATATATTTTATAACAGTCGCATCCCCAAAAACTAACCATTAGAAAGATACTACCGCCTGTCACAAAAAGTGCAACGTGAAAATTTAAAATAACGCTCTCAATTTTACCACCACTTCAGACATTTAGAATAGAAAACCTTAAGACGCACTACAAGTTTGAGATTTTCACTTTTATTGTAACTGACGTAGTGTTCAATAACACAAAACATACAATTTAAAAAGAATATTTTGCTGGAAATGTGTAAAATAGCCCGCCATTCTACAACCAACCAGTAAGGTTTTTGAAATTTGGAATGAGGCTTGGTCATAACTAATTATAGTTTTGTTTCAATTTGAACAGCGTAATGTTTTACGTACTTAATTAACAGGAAGTTTTTTTGTAATTTGGATTAGGCTATGGAGAGAATACAAAACATAAAATCTTAGCACTGAGAAAGGGTACTTAGATTAATTTTATTATAAAAATAATTGGAGAGTGAATTGAGGTGATTATTCTTTAACCCTCTAATTTACCAACTATAGGAAAATCGTCACATTCGTTACGATACAACCCCAACCTTTTCCTTATTAAAATTTCTTTTGTACAGCATACATTTTGAAGAAAATGAACAGTGTATTGTAGAGCATGTTTTGCTATGTATCGCAAGAATTTTACTGCTATTATGTCTGACTGATAAAAAATATATTTTGTGTTAGTTGGGTTTAAAGTTTTGGGGAAAATCCTGAAAATGGGTGGTAAGGAGAGGGTTAAGTTTATGACTGATAAGCTAAAAATCATAAAAGGGTGACTCAAGTACTATTAATACTGAGATCTTCATTGGTCAATTTATTTTATTAAATTGACTTTGTATCAGCGTTTTCCTTTTTTTTAAACAGGATCTACCTTTTTTTATGCCTCAGGGTACAACAACATTCTCTTTGTGATAATTTTGTCAAAAATAGAATGAGCACGAAGCAATCACCGTCAGTCCAGGTCCAACTTGAAAACACCAGTATTCAGGCATGACGTTGCTACGTATAGCCTGATTTACCAATAGATTTTTAAAAATGCTTATAACTGTATCAACAAGCCATTGAACATTCACATTTATTTAAGCTTAAATTAGTGAGCAAGTTTCCGATACCAGCAGATAATAAATAGTGACCCATCGCCTTAATCTTGTGTTATATCGAGGTGAGTCAGATGTCTAAAAGTACATTTAAAGTTGATACTGATCATACAAAATGGGAGCCAAGCACTCAGAACTGTATTAAGTCAGAATGGTGTAGATGATAACATTAATTTTATGGTCAAAATTATGGGACTTGGCTTATTTTTCATTTTTAAGTAAAGACAATAGATAGTTGGTTTTGGGTTTTTTTGGATTTTTTTTTTTTGGAGGGGGGGGGGGTTGGGTTTTTAAAAAAAAACTCGGCGCATAGTTGAGTACTTGGAAAAAGCTCTTTACTCACATTCTCACACCGTACTCAGGTGTAAAATGAGTACCTGGTCGTTTACAGCGTTGTCTCATTCGGAAACATTGTAATACCACCTCACAGACGCCATGTCTTGTTTTACATGTTACGTGTTGCTGTTTAATGAGGGATCCTTTGTAAAGCGCCTTGAGCACGTTCAATAGATATTATGCTATATAACAGCCCAATATTTTTTTTTGTTTGCTTATTTTTTTAAGTGACAAAAACTATAATTTCACATACATTTCTGCTCTACTCTGAAAACAAAATCCCACCTATTTAAATCAAGAAAACTCGGTCTTCAAATATTATTCGATTAAAATTTCCTCTATCTTGCCAAAAACTCACAAACCTGGGACTTTCGTGAAGTTTAAAGCAAAGTACAATACAACATTTGGTCAGGAATGCTCTTTAGGTCATGTCGTGATTTTTAAAATAAAATGCTGGAACAGACGTTCGGCGTTTGAGGTAATGAATATATTTAATACCAGTGATCTTACAATCATATCACTCCGTTATCAAAAATACAAAGATATAGAGGTAAAATGATATATGTATAGATGAATTAATCTTCTGTTTTTGTGCTGTAATAATAATAATAATAATAATAATAATAATAATAATAATAATAATAATAATAATAATAATAATAATAATAATAATAATAATAATGATAATAATAATAATAATAATATACTTGAGTAGCTGACTTTCAAAACTTACTGATAGTAAAGATGAGTTAACAATTTCAAGCTATCATTTGGACTCCATAGAATCACCTGAGAAAATTTGGAGTTTCAAAACACTCAGGGTTTTGTTTTATGAGACACAAAAGACACGAATTTTACCCTTTAAATCAATAAATAAAGGACAAAAAATGACGGTTTTCTTTGAATGATGAAAATGAGACTTGTTGCGTTTTGAAAGTCAATACCCACATATAGTTATGTCCTTGTCAACCCTGTTTTCAATGGTTAAGTATACACAGTTGTGACTCACTAAATCAATCGGGTAATAGATGTATAAAAAGTTGCGATGGATTAGAAGAAGAGATTAGATTATAAAGCGACGTGCACTTAGTTGCACGTCTGATAACCCAATTCATCATTGCTGCATTGAAAATCGCCCCAAAAAAATGACGCAAAATATTGTCTATTACAACAAGTTATACTAGGCCCATAATTAAGCTCGGATGTCAGACCTGCATATATGTACCCGTCGGTTTAAAGTAAACATGACAAGACCAAGGAAAATTTCTGGGGGGGTTTTTCCCTTAGAGTTTATGAAACAAAACAATCTTTCCCCTTTGGAATTATGGTAAAACCCAATTTTACTATGGCGTATAGCAAAAAAATAATAATTAAAAGAAGCGTTCCTGTTATCGTTCGTTTCGTATAATATTGTTTAAGAACTAATAGGCTTTAAAAACCTCTGAATATTAATGCTGTGTAAATTTTTCATGTATCTATATCTAGATACAATTTTCCAAATTTATATTGTTTAAAAGTATGATGAATCTTGCCCTCCCACAGATCAAATACATTACAATAACCAAATCGAACGGAAGCGTCAATTCCCTGACGGAGACAGACGAATCGGACATCTCGGGATTCTCCTTTGTCAACAAATCATGTTTTTTGTTGACAAATTAATGTGAATCATCGTCTCTAAACGGTATTATATATCGGGATAAACCAGATGCTAAAATACCAACGTAACGCTAAACTGGTAGGGACAACGTGGCTCAGCATTACGGTCTATGATTCGTACCCGAAAGGTATCGAGTTCGATCCCCCACCGCTGCGCTTGTTTGGCCTTGAGCAAATCACCTCGCATTAGCTCACTTTGCGGCGCTGCTCTGAGGTCGTCGCCGGGGTCATTCCAGTCTTCCCTTGGAATAGACCCTAAAGTCACATTTGCATGGGGATGAAAAAAGGAAATCTTATTATTTATTGTTTTTATTATTTATTTTAATTATTACTATTTAGCACTCTAAATTATGATATTCATTCTCCTCAAAAACGCATCCAAACTGAATACAAGTATGAGATATCTTGCTATAAATTCAATTTCCAGTGTCTTAAATAGCACTCGCTTCACACGCAAAGAGACCAAGATCGATCCCGGGTGCAGTCGAGATTTTTTCTGACACCCCCCCCCCCCCACCCCCTGTCCACCCAGCAGTGAATGGATATTTGAGTTAGAATTAGACTAGCGTCCTATCCAAAAGATAGCAAGCAATTGCTATTGTCCGTTTCACGCTATAGAAACCGGGATAAACTCCGGCTTTATGGGCTCAATGGCTCTGAATGACTACTTAATCATTCCAACGTAACACCGTTTTGAGGTAGCGAGTAGCCACCAACGGGAAAACCCAAAATCTCCACGTCATCTATCATCGTAAATTGAATTGATTCCGTCTAGTGTTGCTTATTTCTCCTAGTTTTAAGCAGCAATAGTTGCCTTACTTCTCGTCAATTATTGGGGAAATTAACTTAAATATAAATTTGTAAAATATAAATAGATATATTTTAAAAATATCTTGCCCTTTTATATAGTGTAATATCCACTAAACGTTCTCAAACCGCTTAACAAAATGTCACTGATAAACTGTAACACGAAACATGGAGAAAGAGACATGACGCATGTTAGGAGTTATAACATTTTTTATTCCGACAGAGACAACGCTGTTAACAGCCAGGTGCACATTTCACACCCGAGTACGGTGAGAGAATGTGAGGAAAGAGCATTTTCCAAGGACTCACGAGGCTCGAATACAGGACTTACGATCCGAAATACCACAAGACCACATAGCCGCACAGTGTAAATGAACTGTTAAGATTTGAATTCAATATTTGTGACCTATCGACCACAAATGGTTTTATGTAGGAATAAACCAAATATTAAAAGTCAAAGTAAAGCTTAACTGGTCGCAAATTTGAATTATTGTTATTTAGTGCGCTAAAATATGATATTCATTCTCGTCAACAACAAAAAATATTAAGCACTTCCGCTACGGTATCATCAATAGCTACCGTCGCCTAGGTATTCCATGAAGTAATATAGATAATCTATCAAATGGGATATCTGTTGTCAACAGAACTCACCCAGGTTGCCCAAGAGAGAAAATTTGGAGTAAATAATCTTGCCCAAGGAAAAAAACGAAAGTGCCTAAAGCGGGGCACGCACCGGGACTTTCCGGGTCACAATGCAAAGTCTTAACCACTCGACCATTAATGAGACCTGCCCCATCCCTACCCCTCTTTCATCTCCTCATTTAAAGGCAAATTAACTCAACCCAATGTCTTGAGACGTCTGGGTTTATAAAAGTCAATTTAATTTAATGTCCTTAATCGGCCGACATCACAATGCGTTTTGAGGCTATTGGTCCTCATATATAACATCAGGTGCTTAAACCGTGTCTTGACCGACAAATGTTTTGAGGCGATGGGTCACATAATTTAGCATCAGGTGCAACCCGGCCTGACGTAATACCGTTTTGAGACAGTTGGTCACAATTATAACACCTCGTGACATAGGCCTTTAACCTGTTGACAATTCAGATTTTTTCCAATAATGTAACTTTCACAATTCAACGGGCTTGTTTTCATTGCGATGACAGTGAATAAGATGCTTTTATCTTAGGCAAGCAACTGTTATGTTGCCTTGTCGTCCATAAGGTGTGACAG
>NC_088363.1:60687158-60697158 GCF_034508935.2 Berghia stephanieae | reverse complement strand
GTTGTTCCTCTATTTCGTACATGTGACACTGCTTGTACATTGTTGATACTGACGATGCGCTCTCCTACCGAGCCATTAAAACCACATCATTTTTGATGCCACGTCAGACCCGATATGAACTCCAAAATATTATGTGGAGCATGATGAAGAGGGAACTTGTAACACGTGACTTTGCCCTCAATTCGGATGCTCGATTTAAATCAATGTGTACCATTTTGGAACAGAAGGCGACACCACGTTGATTTCCTAACAAATTCCATGTGGAGAAGGGCCCAAGCATTGCATTACAAAAGACAGCATACATGCAAAGTATTAATATCAAACATAACCTTTCTAATTCCAAACCTTATGCCATCTGCTCTACATAGTAGTTGCAAGTAGTAGTTTCGAGGGAATGCATCTGTGCTCAAATGCGTGTATCTATATGTAAGATATCATTTTACAAAGATTATTATTTGGCATAAATATGTTTATCTTTTTTTGTAATATCAATTGATTATCTCCATACAGGTAGTGAATAAATAGTTTATTATTTGATTTAATGGATCTTCAAATTTTGCGAAGTTTGTTCTTTTGTGGAACAACGTTGATCGAGGATATCTCTGGCTACACTCATACTTGAACCATGAAACGTGCATTATATATATATATATATAAATATATATATATATATATATATATATATGTGTGTGTGTGTGTGTGTGTGTGTGTGATGTGATGTGTGTGTGTATTTATTCATTAAAAGATACATTGCACCCAGATGTAAAAACCCAGTGGTCTCACGACGGTCACAAAATAAATCGATATGGTTTCTTTTGGAATTTACTGATTAATTCTGTTTGTAAAAATTGAGCGACATGGGGTTGGTAGTAAAATGTGTCAAAATGCCATTACTTAACGCAGACATTTGACGGCTTTAAATATATTACCGCTCAAATCCAGCTTCGGTAATAAAAACAAGAATATTATGATAAAATCGTACAAAAATGTAAAATCTAAAATAAATACATTGAGTGATGCAATGAAATGGCATTGTTTGAGCCGTAGTTTATATTTCTTTCTTTATAAAAAAAAAAGTTTAAGCTATCAATTTATGTTGTTCCTTCTGGCCAAGTTATGACTTTTAACAATGAAAGACTGCACAATTCTATTCTGTCAAAGATGGTGCTTTTTATGTTACAAGGAACTGATCAATCGGGTAAAAATTACGGGATAATGTAAAGCATTTCCCGTCTGAATTGATCAGCAGAAGACGTTGAGCATGTCACACAGGTAATTCGCTATTCAAGAATCATATTCATCAACTGTCTTTTATTGCTTGTTTGAGTTGGATGATGTTTTGCCTATTGGTATTTTCGATTTGTTTAGTTCCCCGATGATATACGCCTAATGGAAGGTGGAGATAATAAATGTTGAACCTTAAGGTATTCGATGTAGATGCCATGAAGTTGCTTAATAATGGATGGTTTCCATAAGAGCATTTTTAATTACAATGATGATGATTAGAGTAGTTTATGTTTTTACGATATTATCTGTATTTTTGTAGGAGGGGGGTGGGGGTTGGGGGGGGGGGGGGGGGGGGGGGGACACTTTGGAAATTGATGAGGCACGGGAGGCACTCTAAAATATAACTTACCATAGACCGATTTGAGCCTTAAATATTTATTTTTCATACCATTATTCAAACACGATCAAATCTTTATATTACAAATGTGCAGAGTTATGGGTGGCTTACCTTAGTTGGGACTGCATAGTACTGTTGATATTTACAACCAGGCCGCAGTTTATTGATAATTTAATAAGGAATAGTAAAATTGAGCTTTTATATAGCGCAATATCCACTTAACGTGCTCAAAGCGTTTTACAAGTACACTGAATTGATGTCTAACTCATTGATTTGAAAGAAAAACGTTTTGATTTAACCGGCTGGGGTCAAACTGTGTTTACTTCACCAATCACCGACTTGCTATTTTTTCCAGAGCTGCTCGTATTTTAAAGAATTGCTTAGGAATGTATCTGACTATGTTTATGCTGGCCACAAATTCATTGTCAAATCGAAAGTTTTCTCAGTAGTTTGTCAGTAAAAGCGCGTTCACATGATGATAGGTCAATAATTTCATCTCTGTCAACCACTATTGTAGACATCGGTTAAAGATAGCTCTCAAAACATTAAACATCAAAGCTTTTATATAGGGCAATATCCACTAAATTTGCTTAAAGCGCTTTACACGGGGTCCCAAGCCAACATCAGTACACAACATACAGGACAAGACATGATGCCTGTAAGCGCAACTATCATTTTTATTTTCGATAGAGACAACACTGTTGCCGGCTGATAGGCGACTCATTTTACTTCAAGGTACGATGAGTGAATGTGAGAAGAGTTTTTCTTTCTTTTTTTTTTTTCAAAGCGCTAACTTTGCGCACCCACAGCAGAATTTAATCCAGCAACCCAGTGATTGGTGCTGATCTGTTTAGTACGGATTGGAATTCTATCTCTGATTTCATGTATACAGACAAAACACGATTCTCTCCTCTTGGGCATAGGAATTTTACTTCTTATTATTGGTAGATTAAGATGATTAAAATCTGAGAATTATAAGAATTTTTTAAATTCTAATACTTTAAGACAATTTTGGATTCATCTTAATCTGTCAACGTTGAAGTAACCATTTTCTAGCCAAAGTTAAGAGGGCGTGGGTGAATACTGCAATAGTAACGACGCATCTGAGTATAAAAACCAAACATATCTAAAGGCTATAAGATTCCGATATAATTAGATATCCGAATTATTTTGGGATCCCATTAGTATCGGTTCATTCGATCCCCGGGGTTTTGAGGTCTCCATGATTTAGACAGTCTGAGGATTGATAAATGAAACCAATACTCGACGCCGGCCATTCAAAACATACTATGTGCTTCCGGTTCCTTTACAATTAATTAGCTGAGTGCAAATTGCTATAGCCGACATTTCCGAGTGTACATTTTTTTAAGGCGAACAGTTGTATGGATGGATGATTGTAAAAGGGAGATTATTGATGTAGGTGAGAGAATATACTAACATCACCTTTACAATTAAGAAAAAAAAAGAGTCATTCATCGTTGTTTTTATTGACATCGCCATCTTATCACCATAATTGCCACCATCGCAATCTTATTTAGCCACACACAAAAAAGTTTATCTCGGCAAAGGGTGCATTTTTATAGATCATTACGATAGAAAATTAGATCACCGCTACGGATAGAATCATACTTGCAAAAATGGTCTTGATTAATATTGTCAGGCTTTCGTTATCTAGTGGTATTGGACTCGGATTGTGACTATTAGGTCCTTGGGTCGAGTCTTTGAAGAAAACTCTTTGCTCACGAATACATAAATAAGATAAAATTTCCCTTTTTTTCACCCCATAGGGGAAATTTGTCTTTAGGGTCTTTTCTAGTAGGAAAAGACGCAGTACAGGACCGCAAACTGAGCTAGGGCGAGGTGACTTGCTCAAGGCCACAAGCGAAGCGGAGCGGGTATTCGAACTCGGTACTTTAAGAGTTCGAAGCAAAGATCGTACCGCTGAGACGCGCTGCCCCACACGTTTAGATTAAGCACCTGGTCGATGACAGCTTTGTTTCTGACGAATAGCCGTGTAATATTTAAAACCATGTTACGTCACTTCACGTCTTAACCCCTCCTCACCACCTACAGCAAAATCATCACATTTGTTACGACACAATATACATTTTTTCTTATTCAGATACATTTTGCACATCACAATAATCTTTGTTTGATTAATAAGAACATATAGTTGTTTTGTAAAGAGATTGTTTCAGGTTTTTTTAAAATCATTTTTTTCTGCTATTTTTGGGAAATATACTGAAAATCATCGGTAAGGAAAGAGTAAACCTATACTGTGTGACTTGTTGCTTGTCGGTTTGAGTTTCTTTGTTGAGAGCACTTATGGCACGTGTGACTCCACGTCTCAAAACGGTATTCATCGGGTTGACAAAGACGATGAAATTGATTTTGTTGTCCAAAATACGACACTTGGCGTTATTTTAAAAAAGATTTATGGAAGACAATTAACGCAATCTCTTCTAGCGAAAACAACCAGAATCGTCTCTTTTTTAAAATTATCATTTCAGAACTGCCTGTCTGCTATTACGTATGTATGTATGTATGCTATGTTATGTATGTATGTATGTTATGTATGTATGTTATGTATGTATGAATGTAGGCATGCATATACGATGATATGCTGGTTTGTATGTATGTCTGCATGTATGTATGTATGTATGTATGTATGTATGTTTGTAGTATATGTAGGTTTGTATGTACGCTCATTTCTTTTGTATACACGTGTAGAAACAATGTGGAAGCGTGTATGTTCGTGTATGGCTGTGTCTGGTATTTGTAAATGTGTTGATGTTCATACATGAACCAAACTGAGCATTGTTTACCACATGAATTGCTTTAATTTGGACAATAAAGATTATTATTATTATTATTATTATTATTATTATTTATTATTTTATTACTATTACGAAAAATTCGTTGAAATATTTAAGTTTGCCACCAATTTCAGAACTTCTTGAGCATATCTTTGTCAGGAAAATTTATTAAAAATAAAAGTGGATGCCAGACTACACAATTTTAAGGATTTTGAAATGCTATTTAATCATTGTGAGAGTAAAATGTTAATTTTTAAAGTCAACTATAGCGACTACAATTTTTAATCTCCCAAAAATACGTTGTTTTGTTTTTTTTCATTTTCAAGTAGGCAGGTCTGTTCTTTCTATTGTAAAACCACTTTAAGATACCGTGTTTATCTCTACATAATACCGTTTTGAGACGAGAGGTTACATCTCAAAGTAGTATGATGTCGGGACGAACTACGTTGGAAATTGAATTTATAGACACAGATATGAAACTTGGGGTTGATTTCTCTTCTTTAGGTGGAAAATAATAGATATAATTTCTTAGATTGCAACGATTCTCTTATTTTTTTAAGGTCTAAATTCACTTTTCTTGATCAAGTTCAACCCGACATAATACCGTTTTGATTCGGTGGATCACATCATTTAGTTAATGTTCCGCAATACAAAAATTTTAAAATCAAAAAAAATAAAAAAATTTCGAAATATTTTTAATCCCTGGAAGTTATTTATTTGTTTTGAAAATAAATATTGTATGACTCCACTCAAAGTCAATGAACCGATCGTGTGACAAGTATTCTAATCCCTGGTTTTCTCACTTATTGATTCCTTTGGGGCGGGATAAATCCCCCAACTACAACCAAGGCAGATAAATCTCCTGTTGTATAAATGGTGCATTTAAAAGCATTTCAACGTCTTTTGAGTCCTTTACAGTAAAGGGTTCGTCAGAGGCAAATCTCAAGGGGTAGGATTACGGGGGTGGGGGGGGGGGGGGGTGGTAATAAAACTAGTTTACCAGAGATGATACACTGGGTGAAGCTTGAGGATTGTAGCTTTACGCCCATTTATGGATAGAACCCCCCCCCCCCCCCCCCCCCCCCCCCCCCCCTTAAAATTATATTTGAATATTTTGTAGTGGACGAGAGACGCATGCGCACAACCAACATGACGTTCTCTCTCTAATAAATTTTCCGCCGGTGACGTCACAGACTATGGGTGACGTCCAATCGAGGGACGCTACTCTTCCGCTAATCTCATTCCCTATTGGTAGTGTGAAAGCAATCTTCCGGAGGACTGGATACATACCTTGTATAATAGATCTGTTGATTTCAGAGTGCTGGTATCGTAATTTCTAGTTTATTAATATGCTGGTCCCCAATAAAGATCATCCAGCCTCGCTCTTTTACGTCTTGTAATCCTTAGAATATGCCTATACATCCTGCTACTAAAATAGTTATGCTACCTTATGATTTAATATGTAACATATTAATTGTTACTCCTCCGAGGGATCGTTACACACACTTTAAAGGATTTTGGAACCGGAAAAGTAACAGGAGTGATGTCACAACTTTCTTCCCTATTGAATTGGTAGGTCAAAATCCTTTGAAAAGTCATTAAAATTAATCTAGTGAGGATTTACCATCAGTTCTCCTCAAAAAATGGTTTAGGATTGTTTCGACCAATTATACTTAATATTGCAAATGATATTTGGTCAATTGTAATATGTGCTGTTATAATAGAGATGAATGTACATATCGTTATCGAGGCACAAGGCACTTAATAAGTTTAAATAAATAGATGCTTATTTAAACTCCATTTATTCCGATACCTATAATATGTCATAATCATCATGGCAATACTCCTAGAAGTTTATGGGGAATGGGGGAGGGGGGAGGGGGGGAGGGTTAAGCGCAACGTGTGTGTGTGTTTGTGTGTGTGTGTGTGTGTGTGAGAGAGAGAGAAAGAGAGAGGGGAAGAAAAAAAAGAAAGAAAAAGAAAGAGAGAGAGAGAGAGAGAGAGAGATAGAGAGAGAGAGAGAGCGCGAGAGAGCGGAGAAACGGGAGAAAAGAGAGTTTTGTGGGGATAGTGAGCCTCACAGATGTCTTCACTAATCATCATGAGACATAATTTACGGAGGTCCCTATAATTGTCCTCTTCAAATTTGACTAAAATGTGCCTGACAGGGTTATCATTATTCTGTCTTACTATGAAAAAACGCACTTTCAAAAGTTTTGGCCAAAAACTCGTTCTTCAAATATCAATCGATTAAATAACCCTCATCTTGTCAACACTTCTCAAACCTGGGATTTTGCTAAATTTCCAGGTTGGAGACTTTTTCACAGGATGAAGGTTGTTTATCGATCGATATTTGAGAAGCAATTTTTCTGGTCAAAGTTTTTAAAATGTGTTTTTTTATATAATATTTCAGAAGTTGGCTGTATTATCTTGTCGTGCTAATCTGGACCAGACTGATTAGCCGCTACCCTAAATTACTCCTGATAAAATTGTTATAATAGCTGACCAATGATATCTGAACTAATGGACTGCGATGACAGGCTGATGGTAAAGTGTCGACGTATAATTATTTGCAGGTCTACAGACCTAAATTGCTATGGTATCATTATTGTAATGGAAGCATTCTCATACCATGGCAAAGTAGTGTCCATCGAATCAATGTTAAAGTAAGATCATAAACCTGCGTTTGATTGTCAATCTGAAAATATGCGCATGCGTACAGTGTCCATTTCCTATGATAGAGTTTTCATATTATCACTTCTAATTAGAGCTACGTGCATATATTTGTAGGAACAGGTCTGATGACCGAACACACTTATGGTTTTGATTTAACACTGGTGTATTAAAATTATTTAGCGTTGGTTTGAGAGTGTCAAAAAAATGAGCCCATAAATAATCTGCCTTATTCTGAAAAAAAAAAAAACATATTTTAAAAATTTGGCCAAAAAACTCATCTTCAAATATCGATTGATTTAAATGACCCTCATCTTGGGAAAATCTCTCAAACCTGGGACTTCGCAAAGTCATTTAAATCGATCAATATTTGAATACGGGTTTTCTGACCAAATTTTTAAATGTGTTTTTTTTTCAGAATACGGCAGAGTTATTGTGGTTATCAGATCTGAAAATAAATACAAGTCGGGTTATCGAGCTGTGCTTTAATCAATTTACAGTACTCTAGCAACACAGTATCATTTTTATAGAGTTCAGGATTCTAATTATTCATTTTCATTTAATACATCATTATACTTCATTTTAAAGATCGATTTGAATTGTTCCTTCCACAATATTATTAGCCGTTGTCAAGTTGCAAGGTATCACACATGATTAATGTGCTTGACGAATTTTCTCGTGATAGTAATATATAAAAAATACATTGTATTTGTTCAGCGTCTTACCATTTTACCACGAGTAAATTCGAGTTATTTACAGGTGTATCAACACATCAACTAAGTCTTATGATGTTTTGTAAACATTTCTTCCAATAAACAATACCTTACATCTTTTAGGAGTTTGTAGTAAAGGGTTGGGCGGGTCTTTTCTTCAAAACGAGCGTCCTCCACCTCACGCAAGATCGCATTTTCCTCAAATAGTAAACCGTTTTTTTTCATCGGTATATATAGATAAGTGTTCTGGCAAAATTAAGCCATATAAGTAGGTATTTAAAGTCGAAAATAAGTGGTCATAGATTTGCCATATAAGAAATGATGGCGAGATATTTTTATCTCCTTTTCTGAATTGGGCTTTTATAAAGGAATTTCAATGAAACAATTTCATATCCCATAATTCGGTTTTAATAATTTTCCATCACTACTAGCTAATGGATTTGAGGATAAACGTGCTTGTGATATAAATGCATCTTACTGTGCGTGTGGGTATTGTTGTGTGTGCGTGTGTGTGTGTGTGTGTGTGTGTGTGGGTGTGTGGGTGTGGAAGAGAGGGAGAGAGACAGAGAGAGACAGAGAGAGCGAGGGAGAGATGATGGAGAGACTATCTGCTGAGAATAGAATGAGCTAAAAATGGATGAAAGTAATGGGTATGACTGGAAGAAATTTTCTAAATATAATATTTGTAACTCATCTGATAGAGAAAGGGGGTGGGGAGATGAGAGAGTGAAGCAGAGCCAATAGAAAAATATATTTTTGTCAGCCATTTGACCATATTCTCAGTGATTCAATATTATTATATGGAAATGGAATCGTGATGAATACACAAACACTATATGTGACTCTTTCAATTTGGTTTTATATTATGTTGGGGTTGACCTGACAATCAAAATTGGCTTCACTTATCAAATGCATTTGATAAGGAACTCTGTAAGTTGCAGAGCGGTTATGTGGTCTTGTATAATACTCGCCTTCGAATCGGAAGGTCCTGGGTTCGATTCCAGCTCTGATCGGCTCATAGTTGAGTTCCTGGAAAAGACTCTTAACTCACATTCTCTCACCGTACTCAGGTGTAAAATAAGTACCTGGCCGTTGACGGCGTTGTGTCTGTCGAAAAAAATATATCGCTTAACAGTTGTTATGTCTCGTCCTACATGTTAAGTGTTGCCGTTGGCTTGTGATCCCCTGTATACTGCTTTGAGCATTTAGTGGATATTGCGCTATATATAATCAATGTTTCATAAGAGTATATTAAAGGCGTTTTATAAGGAGATATGTTTCAGTTCCTTAATATGACAAAAACTTCACGTTATAAAATTCCGACTATTTAAGTTTTAGACATACTTTTCATCAGGCCTATATTGATTTGATAGGACGCATACAATAAATAAATAAATTCCGTTTTTCACCCCCAAGGGGAAATTTGTCTTTATGGTTTATTCCAAGTGAAGACTGGAATAATTCAGGCGTCAGCCGAAATGCAGCTCTACAAAATGAGTTGCTCAAGGCCACACAACGAAGCGAGTGGTCGAACTCGGTAGCTTTTTAGAATGAAGCAAAGACCGTACAACTTCGGCACGCTGCCCCTTAATTTATGCTGCAGGATAAAGTCATCAAGTAAAGAATAGTAATGATGAAATCACCTTATGTCGTATGTTTCAAGATTGCAAGGTGAGGTATATTTAGTGAGTTCCATTCAACCAGTTAACTGCGTACTCTGAAAAAACATGTATTTAAAAATTTGGCCAGAAAACTCTTCCTTCAAATATCGATCGATTTAGATGACCCTCATCTTAGCAAAAACTGTCAAACCTAGAACTTCACAAAGTCTCGGTTTATAAAAATTAGGTTATGCTGGTTTTTAAAAGGTAAGTATAAAATACTTGTGCAATTTACAATATTGTTATTTATGTGTGAAGGACATGGAACACTTGGTCCGTTTAAAGCTGTGTTACTGATATGATACGATAATAAAATAACTGTTTTCATTACCTTTTATGATCTGTAAAATTGTTTGTAAATGTTGATACCAGAAAAGCATGTTTTTTGAAAAATTTTATAATGATGTTAGATAGAGAGTAAATTTTCAGTTTACTGTGAGTTTTGTTTTGATTTATTCATGAACGTTTTCAAATCCTTAGTAGTCTATACTTGTTCGTTTTGACCTAACATTG
>NC_088363.1:60674658-60684658 GCF_034508935.2 Berghia stephanieae | reverse complement strand
AACATACTTTGGTCACATACTTAAGCTTGAATATCAACTGGACGCAGCTGTTTTTCGTATTTTTATTTACCCATTATTGTTTGTTACGTAATACCAATAACGCGTCAAAAGATTGTTACTTTGTCGACAATAATATTATCTTTTTTTCATACCTCGTTCAAAGCTGTTTAGACAGGCTATCTAACACGTGTGAAATAGCCATAAGTTTTCAATAAGCTATTGTATATTGGAGTAAAACTTCAAACAACAGTGAGTATGGCCATTAATAGTGTTCAGTGTATTTTTATCTGAATTTAAGATGTGATTTTGGACATTTTTTTCTTTGGTTGTTTTTTTTTAGACTTTTATCATCGCTAATATATTGCGTGATATAGTTTTGTGTTTTGAATACAAATGTTTTTACACAAATCTGGTGAGTACCTTACTTTATTATAAATCATCAAAACAATTTATTATTTTGGTTTGAAATGTGTTTATTGATTGAATGAAGCTGACGTCTCTCCTGAGACTGTCAGAATTGTGATTAGTTCCCACTGAACTCTCTAATGTTTTCGTTAAACATTACACATAATTTTGCCTTATGATTGTCTCTGGCGTGAATTTTACTAAATCGAGTCACTCTTAGGAGACAAGTTTTAGATTAACTATTTTAAGCTACATGACAGCATGCTGTCTGGTTGAGGGACAAAGACATAACTTTTGCGTATTGTGTTTGCTAGAAAACTAGCCATCACTGAAGTAACAAGAGAATATGTTTTCAAATAAAATGTAAAATGAATTGCTTCAGTTTTATACTGCTGAATCTGGTAATCATATGAAAATCGAAAAGGTCATCAATGCTGCATCTTGATTGAAATGATTGAACATGTGCCGAAAGGTAATTTTTGTAACATTTGCCTCAAAAATACATCAGTAATAAGTTATTTGGTAAAAGTGAATTTTTACTGACATTTTCCAAACAACCTATTATTTGAACTCTTTTTGTGACCTTTTAGCACAGTCTCAATCAAAGGGTTAAAATACCTTTGGGTGCTCGAGAGATCACATAACTAACGATGAAGTTAAAACTTGTAGAATGTATTAAATTGACGTCATCTATTCCCAGTCGGTTTATTTTTTTTTTTTTGGAAAGCCTTAAAGATGACCAGTTCTCATCAAATTCACTTCGTTAACTAAAAGCATGTCAGGAGGACTTGTCTTTTGACGCCATTCATAGATCAGTGTAATGTCTAGTGAGTTTTCATTAGTAGTGAGCAAGGAAACAAATGATCCCATTGGTTGAACTATTAAATACAACTCTCAATTTGTTTTCTGTGGTGGTCATAGACTTGTCTTTTGACACAACTTTCTGGCCAATGTCAGGTTATGATTTTCTCGAAGGCTGCACTCTAACAGACCATCACGAACAAGACTAAATACATTGTGCTGGTGGATTTATATGGCCTGCGTAACTTTAATCAGGTGTGATTGAATCTTTGGCAAATTTAAATAATATTTCAATTTCTTCCAATAGTGTTGGAGCAAAAAGAACCCATAACAAGCGGCGTGTACTGGTACAATAGAAATTGAGTTGATTGCTCTAATATTACCCACTGATTAGAAATGTGAAGTGAAATGAGAATAGTGAGCCATTGAAAATGCGTCACACAACTGTTGATATTTTATCAGAAAAAGACATAATGCCACCAAATGGCTGAAAGGAAAACGACATCCTTAGCATAACTAAATTCACATCAATTTGATCTTTTCATTCAAAACATATTTGCCTCCTCAACCGATGAAAAATAGAAGCATAATAATGAAGTAAATAGCTTTTATAAGTATATCCAGTAATTATGTTTTATTCTGAAAATTAATTCTTTCCTTAAGATTATAATTATTATTAAAGTTTGTTATCAATATCGATTCTACTCTATACATTGACATCACTGGCATCACAGCTACCATCCATAAAAATCGTCATGAGTGTCAATCAGCTGACACAATTGTTGTCTGCATCTGCAGGTACCCATCATGCGCTTGCGTCCTCATTGTTTGGTCATCTCTCTTCTTGTTATCGTTACTCTTGCTGCCTGGAATTCCATCTCATCCATCAAAGGCTCACGCACGGCACGTGCATGGAATCTCCTCAACAAACAACCCAGGTTAGTGCGAGTGGGATAATCAATGCTAAAGCAAAATACAAAGACAAGACAATAAGATCTACCAATATCAATTACAGAGTGCGTGTTATGTCGTTAATAGAGATGAACTAGATGTGAGCCGCGGTGCCTAAATTAATGCGGCATTCTGGCAGGCTGTGACAGACTTCGAAGATTGAATGTTTAGTGAAAACAGCTATGGTTTTAACATTTGAAACATAATAAGTGATTTGAACAAAAAAAAACGGTATTCAGTCCTCCCCATGGGACAAATATATTCTTTTTTTTTAATAATCGAAATAAAAATAAAATATAAAGAGGAACGTCTATGCAAGTGCATTTCTAACGACCTATCATGCTCAATTCGCTTCACAATGCTTCATATTATATCTCCCCAGCAGAATCATATTTTCATTTCATATACGTACCTACCAGCCGCCTGTTAGGCGTATTATTTATACTAACAATATTCATTACTCCTTATCGCCGAACACTCAATTAACAATAATAATAATAATGTCTGAAAGTGCCTTGCACAAGGACACAATATCGGGACGTTTCATAATAATTTAGATCCTAGAATCACTGTTCAGTTCAATACATAATCCCGGATTGAGATCGTGAGTGATTTATTGAAAAAAACAATCATTTGGACACCAGGTAGTCATGGCTTAGGACCACAATACGTAATGCCATTGATATCGGAGTACAGGCCGCTTCAGGCTCTCCGCTCCTCATAACACACGACTTTAGAAAGAAAAATGTCCAAAACAGAATTCTCGGAAGGCACCATCAATCGCGAAAAATTCTCTCTCGGTCTTACCCAGACGTGCTCATACTATTAAGTGCTTTAAGTCGAGAGACTGAAGATATAAATTTTAGATATAAACTTTCCTTGATATTTCAAAACCAAATTCGTCATATCCCATTGGTATTTTTAGCATAACTTACTTGATCCTCTACATTTGGAACATTTAATTTTCTTAAAATTCTCATTTCAACTCTGTTTTGTAAAGTACCTTAGATGGCTTTAGGTGGAGATTGACGCTCTAATATTATTATTATTATTATTATTATTATTATTATTATTAATTATTATTATTATTATTATTATTATTATTATTATTATTATTATATTATTATTATTATTATTATTATTATTATTATTATTATTATTATTATTATTATTATTATTATTATTATTATTATATTATTATTATTATTATTATTATTATTATTATTATTATTATTATTACTACAGTTATTATTATTATTATTATTATTATTATTATTATTATTATTATTATTATTATTATTATTATTATCATTATTATTATTATTATTATTATTATTATTATTATTATTATTATTATTATCATCATCATTATTATCATTATTGTTAGTATTATTGTAATTATTATTATTATTATAATTATTATTATTATTATTAGGGTAAAGGCGAGAAGGTTTGAATCTCTATCTAACCTAAGTATCTATGTATAAAAATCATTTGTATTCATCCCATCACAATGGAGACACAATTATCATAAGCGTCTATCTTGAAAATAACCCGATTAGGATCGACAAGAAAACCAACGTAAAAAGGTAAATAAAACAACACGATAAGATCTACCAATATTAATAAGATGTTCCGTATTGTCTCGTCAATAGAGATGAATTAGATATTTTAAAAAGCATGAATTTGATACCATAGATACGTGCGAAAGAGCTCAAATCTATATCTAACCTTAATAAGGTTTAGAAAATTAAATGCATTTATTCCATGGAAATAAACGGTGTCATAGGAGTCTATCTTAAAAAATAATGAGTTCCACAAACTAACCAATGAGGTTTGTTCACAAAGAGCGGCAACGGAGAGTGACATCACGTGACTTCCGTGAGCAACGTGATCAAAATGGTCGGCGACTCTATAAGGATGCGTGTTGAGTGCTTTCTTTTGTTTAAAATCCATTCTTTGTTTCATATGTGATTTTGCATTTTCAAATGTTTTAGAATAATGTGATCTTCTTGATCAAGTCCACAAAACAAGTAACAACTATCAGCACGAATTAATTGTCAAATAGAAAATTAAATATCTGTTCTCCCAGAGGCTCGTGCATCGATTCGTTTAAAAAAACGAGAAAGACGAAAACAGTGAAAGCTTCTTCGAATGTCAAGCCAGATTGAAGGCGGAGATCGAAGGAAAAAAAATACATCGCGACTCCAGTTATTTTGCCGTGACCAAGCCAAACGTCATTGAGCCTTACAGCTCGATGCCTCGATTCCGATACTATGGATGTCGGTGCAATGCACCTCAGTTTTATTGGAAGGCAATAAACAGTTCTATACGTTACAGTGTCGGATGGTGAAAAGGTTTGAACCAAGTTTAGTTAGAAAGTAATTTTTATCAAAAATGAGTTCTTTATAGATAAATGATTAAATCAACCTTTTTTTTGTACATCTGGGGTTTATTCATATCCTTTCAACCCGTATCAATACACGTTTTTTATTGAGATTGTTTGTTGATAATATAACTCACATTAAACCCGTGATTAAAATCGGTGGAAAAGGTGAGGATGAAACAGTGCCAGACAAAGCTGAAAGAAAAATACAAGTAAAACCGCCATCCCAAGAAATCAGCTTGACTCGAGACAGGTTAATGTCTTGGAGTGATTTTACTTGTGTTTGTCTGTTAAGGCCGGTTTTTTTTTTATTTCTCAAAACGGAATTATGTCATGGCGGACCGTGTACAAACAAAGGATTATAAAATAAAATAAATGTGAAATTTTAAGTTTTGTTGCTTTAAGAAAATATTTTTATCCTCTTCAATAAGACATTTGAAATTAATCAAAAATTCACATATTTTATTTAGTATATTCATTATTTTTTGCATCTATACCACACCCGAAATACTACAGGTTTAAATGGGTTGGGCACATGTGGTTAAATTAACTTTCATCCCTTAATGCAATAATCCCTTATTTCTAATTAAAATAGGTTTATGGTAATGGTTATGTACACAAAAGCATTTTATTGATCCTCTCATTTAGATATAACTCAATAATAATAATGAGTGACTGACTTAAGGCCTTTCGCTTCCTAATCATCCGATCGGGACGCCTCGGTTGCCTTTCTAATCATCTTTGTCATTTCCTTCCACAGTTCACGGTCTTTTGCTGTGGATGCTAGGTTCATAAGGTCTTCCTTTGATTTTAATTCTTTCTTATTTCGAAGGCGTTTTAGGTCTCGATTGAGGAAAGTATAAATTGACGTGGGTGGTCTACCTTGATATTTCTTGTGTCCAGATGGGGTGAAAAACGTATTCATGGCTTTATTAGCTAGTATATTTTCATCTCTTCTGAGTATATGACCAAGATGCCGCCATCTTGCCTCCAGGATTTGAATGGATAAGGGTCGTTCAATACATTTTTCTTACCGTATTTTACTGCTTAATTTTGTGGGGTATCGTATATTCAGGACTCTTCTCAGTTGTTTTCTATGGAAGCTGTCTTCGGATCCAGTCAGTGCCCATGTTCCGCAGTTGTATAGAAGCACGGATTTTACAAGGGTTGTGTATAATTTGATTTTAGTATTTAATTTTATTTTATCTTTTCTAATCCATATATGTAATAATTTATTCAGTACAGCCGTCGATAAACTTTTTTTTTCTTTCTACCTCTTCCTTATCTCCTATTAATGATCCTACTTTTTTCGTGGCTCTCCATCCATCTTTCTTCCTTGACAATAATGTTACATCTGTTTTGTCACTATTTACGTACAGTTGGTGATTTTGTGCATATACAATTTCCATCGGGAGTTCGTTTTCAAAACGTGATTGGGCCGAAGGTACAGTTTTGCGCAGATCTTTTAAAGCATTTTCTAGGTAAATGATAAATAAAACAGGGCTTAGGCTGTCTCCTTGTGGTGTACCGAAGTTGCCAAGGAATGATTTATTCTCTGAGGCACCGATTATTTTGGTGGTTATCCAGGTTTCACTTATAAGGAATCTGATTAATCTACTTTCATCTTCCATAACTATTCCTTTCAAAATATTTAACAAGGATTGGCGATTGATAGTATCGAAGGCGGCAGACATATCAATTCCAGTTATAACAATTTCTACTTTTTTCTGACAGGGTTTTGGCAGCAAGCCATTTGTGGGTCCAAAATACATCTGCAGTACTTCTCTCCGTCCTGAATCCGCATTGACTATGTGACAAATAATTTTCTACAATCGATCTAATTCTATTCAGTGTGATCAGGGAGAGCGATTTTCTAATTGTATTAAGAAGAATAATTGGTTTCAAATTCTTTGGAGGGCCTTTTGGTTTTCCTGGTTTTGACTTGATATCGGCTCCCCTTTCTTAATATCCAGGTACTGGTGATGTTCAAACGTCTGATTGAAAATAATAATAATAATAATAATAATAATAATAATAATAATAATAATAATAATAATAATAATAATAATAATAATAATAATAATAATAATAATAATAATAATAATAATAATAATAATAAAAATAATAGTAATAATAATAATAATAATAATAATAATAATAATAATAATCATAATAATAATAATAATAATAATAATAATAATAAATATGGCTGCGCCGTCTCCATGGACGCTTGCCGTGAATGTGTGCGTCACTTCGAGTTTGTCAGTCTTTTTCTATTATCCAGTTATTCATCTGCCTCCATAAATCTCTGTCTAGTGCAAGTGTTCTTAGCTTTAGAATGGCATCTTGTGTGTTAAGGTGCTGAAGGAGTTGAATTTTTCCTTGTATTCTTAAAATCGGTTGTTGTTTCTAAATGTATTTGATGTTTTTTGAAATCTTGATTTAATGTTGTTGGAAGTGAAGTTGGTGCACGCCCTCTGTATTTGGCTCATTGTTTGAAGTAATCATCCATTGAGGTTTGTTCTGGAATAAATTCATCTCGTCGTTGCCATCTTTGTTTCTTTATACGCGTACTGACTGGTTGTACTCTGCATTTGTCATATACATCCTCATTGCTGATTTTGTCTGGCCAATGTGCCCCAGTAACTCGTCTCAATTGTTTGCGATGAAGGGAGTCCAAGGGTCCAAATTCTTTTTTGTAAGACCACAGTTGTACATAAGGATTGGTAGTACTAGCGCTTCGTAAAGGCGTATCCTTTTATTTTCATTTATGATGTTCGTCCTGTTCCAAACATGTAGTTCTCTGAATGCAGTTTGAGCTAGCATTTTTCTCCATCTGATGTCTTCATTCTCATTAATCAAGTTTCGCTTGTTTCTTGTAATTTCTGTTTTGGATTCGTTGACCTTTATATCTGAATGTCGCAGAGTATTTGATATTATTGGTATGTGCTGCTTCGCCAGGTCTGCTGTATCAAATATGATATCAACATCGTCTGCGTAAATCAGTTCGCTGCTAAGGATTTGAGGAATCGGGAGTTTTTGTCTGAATTCTTTTAATGCTGCTTCCAAATGACGTTAAAAAGGATTGGGCTCAGACTGTCTCCTTGGGGAGTTCCCAGCGATGTTAATAGTGAAACTGTTTCCGCACCAGATGTAAACGTAAGTGTTGTGTTTGCCAACAGTGATCTTATTAGTCGGATATGTCTTTTTCGAGAAATGAATTGAGTACTTCAAAAGTTGTGTTCTGCAGATTGTATCAAAGGCAGAGCTCATTTCAATATAGTGAACTCTTCATTGTATTTTTCATTTCTGGCTTTCAACCACCCATACAATGTCACTGGTACTCCTATCTTTTCTAAATCCGCTCTGTGTAAGTGACAGATATTCCTCCACCTTTTGTTCTTATTCTGTTGAGTGTTAATACGCTGAGCAATTTTCTAAGTGTTGAAAGAAGAACAATTGGTCTTAGGTTTTCTAGTGGTCCTTTTTTCTTGTCTCACACGCGCACGCACACGCACACACACACACACACACACTATATATATATATATATATATATACAATATATATATATATATATATATATATATATATATATTATATATGGTATCAATAATATGAATAATATGCTTACCACTCTTAAAGATGGTTGGGTTTTGTTATCTTTTCGTATTTTTTCCTCTTCCATCTCATAATTAGCCAGCTTGATAAAACGCGACGGGTGTCTCTGAGAAACTGTCGCTCCCTTAATGCATTAGCCCGTAATTCATGTTTAAAAGGAATTGATGATTATGCATACAAAATCATGTTTCCTCGTCCTCTCATTTTGACATATCTCCATGGTATCAAACTGTTTACAAATTTTAAGTTTTTTGTTTTTTGTTTTTTTTTTTGGGGGGGGGGGGGGGGGGGGGGGGGGTGGGTTTTTTTTGTTTTTTTTGTTTTTGGTCATCCCGTACCCTCTATCTCCCATTAGCTGGCTTGTTAAAACACGACGGTTGGCTTTGTCAGACTGTCACTCCCTTTATGCACCAAGCCCTGTTTAAAAGAAGTTAGTAGTTTATGATTACGTACACACAAGTACGTTTTCTGACCCTCTCATTTTAATATAATTCCGTGGTAGCAACTTGCTGAAGAATCTTAAAGATATTTTTGTTTTCGTCTTTTAACCGCTTTCCTGAAATTAGCCGACTTGGTGAAACGAGACGGGAGTTTTTACGAAACTGTCACCCACTCTTTAAAATGAGTTTATGCTTTATGATTATGCACACAAAAGGATGTTTCTTGCCTCTCTCATTAAAATATAACTCCATGGTACAAATTATTTTAAACATGTTTTTTTTTCTCGTCTTTTAGCATCTACCGTCTCATTAGCCAGTTAGATAAAACGCGCCGGGAGGCGTTTAGGAGACTGTCACTTCATTTATGCCTCAACCCTAAATTACTGTTTGAAGTGTGTTTATGGTTTATGATTATGAACACAAAAGCATCTTTCCTGACCCTCTCGTTTTGATATTACTACATGGTATCAAGTGTTGTGTTAGCATCTTTGTTTGTTTTCGTCTTTTACCCTCTTCACTGACATTAATTAGCCGGAATGATAAACGTGACGAGAGACTGTGAAACTGTTTCTTTATTCACCAACCCCTCTTTCCTGTTTAAAGGGAAGTTATTGATTATGTGCACAAAAGCATGTTCCTTGACCTTCTCATTTTAACATATCTCCATGGTATCAACCTGCTCATACATTTCAAAGATTCTTTTTTTTCTTTTTTTTTTTTTTTTTACCCTCTTCCCTGACATTAGCGGGCTTGATAAAACGCGACGGGAGACTTTGCGAGTAATGGCTTTTGTTATGGTCTTCTCCATAGTAAACAGTGAGCAGGATGGACAGAGAGACGGAGTCCGAAATAAAGCCCCTTTGATGTAGTCCCTTCTGTAATGAATACTTTGCGGTCAACAGGAAGATGGACCCCACGAAAATGAAGATACATTTCTCGTTGAACTATCTGGCTAATTTGTTTTGCGGTAGGAGACAGAGATAGATAAATAGATAGATAGATAGATAGATAGATAGATAGATAGATAGATAGATCAAAGGATAGATAGTAGGATAGATAGCTGGATAGATATACAAAACATATATATATATATATATATATATATATATATATATATATATATGTATATATATATATATATATATATATATATATATATATATAAGAGAGAGAGAGAGAGAAGAGTATAACAGCTTCGAAAAATAACTAAATACCAAAAACACGAAACGTTTCGGGCTTAAAACCCATCTTCAGCCAATAACAAATACGATGACAATACAGCACATAAAATCTAAATGGAAAGTTTAGTCATTGGTAGATAAACAGACAGACAGACATAGATAAAATAAATAGCTAAAAAGATAGATAGATAAATAGATAAATAGATAGATGGATA